>NC_140008.1:10407748-10475325 GCF_964263955.1 Coregonus lavaretus
AAGGACTGGGGTTCGATTTGGGACTGAGTGACAGTGATTGACCTACTAAGATGATTGACAGCAGCCATTTTGAGCCGGTTTCTGCCTGGAGACATACAGGATGTATGGCTGAGATCTGAGGCACGGCGGGAGTGATCTGTGGGGAGAAGATGAAAGAGGATGAAGGGGAAAGGTGTTACGGCTGCAGGGAGGAGACCCAGGGTCAAACAGCATGGAGGGGAGCTGGAAGAGGGGGTTTAATAGCACAGGTCTCTACTGTCGGACAGCGTCAACGAAATGCACCAGGGAACATAGCATTGAATTGGACAAATCATTCCATCCCAGCATCGCCTATACCATGTGGAATCCCCCTGCACACAAGTAACAAACTTGGCTTGATTCTGCAATCTTTATCTGGACTTCAGATGATGGAGGTTACAGTGTCTCTCACGTAGACTTAGATAGACATGGCATCATTGTATCTGTCCCATTATGGCGTCTGTGAGAGCACGGGCACTGCCATTAAGGCCATCTCCATTTTGAAGTAGTCCATTTTCTTCTTCTACTACTTCTATGAGTTGGCAAACAAACTGAAAGGGTGCATACTGCCACCTGGAGTGTGTTGTTTAAACAGGTATAAAGCCAAGGTTGGCGATTTACTGCCATTTTCTTTTCTTTTTTCTTTTTTATATTTACTGCCATCTGCAGTTATGGAATGTTTGCTCACAAGTATAATTAATTGGCTGATCCCTCCAGGTGACCTGGATGGAATTATGTGATCCTTCCTAAACCCATAGGAAGCCCCACCCAGTTGACTACTTCAAAAAGGTGAAAGTCCGATCAATGGTGCTGGCCATGCTAAAACAGGATTTGGAGCACTAGAGTCCTCTATCTATCTCTATGGTCTCTCATGCTAAAAAGCAAAGGAGAACCATTTCAGTAATTCCCCATTAGGCCAGAATATGTGGCTATGTCACATGGTGCTGGAGTCCCTAAAGTGTGTATGTGTGTGTGGTGTGTGCGTGCACATGCGTACCCAGGCTTGTGAGTATGCATTCACATGTAACAATCAGTTTGAACACACAAACATTGAGTCATGAAGGGCTCTCACACTTGCATGCTCTCCTGTGTAATTGTATTTTATGGGGAGAAAGAGCTTGAGTGAAAAAATTTTCATTGGGGCACTATTCCACAGAGCCTTTAGCTTTCACAGAAGCCAGAGCTGTTGGGCCATAGATGCCAGAAGGTGGTCTCACAATGCCCCAGCGGCAGCACTACTTTTCACTAGCACTAATGGGGTACTCTACAGGGCCCTTCACTCTCCTCAATAGCATTGGTGACCACTGAAAGCTATGGTCAATGAAACATCTGTGCGAGTAATACTACTTTTTGTTCACTGTCCTTCTAAATTAGATTTGTGCTGAAGTTCAGAGAGAAATCAACTGGCTGTATTGAATACAGCACTTTAGGGGCACTGTGTGGTGAGCAGGTTTGGATTTTATGGCAATGTTCCAATTCTCTGAAACAGCTTCTTACCTGAAAGGTCTGGGACTGGGTTCCAATACTCTGGTTTTTCCCAACACATATCCTTATTAGGCTGCCTTACAACACTTTTTGCTTAGGTGGGAATATATTGAAGTTTTATAGAGACCCCAGCTGATGTATAGAACAATCTTAAAATTATCTACTTGGCTTAGATACAAGCATCATGAAACCTCTTACACAATAAATTCATTTGACTTGGTGAAGATCAGTTCTTTGGACCTAACTTGCTTTCCACTTCCATGTGGTTTCTTCCCTCACAGACTCAATGACATGGTGAAATGATTAATTTTGTGTATGGTTTCCTAGAAAAAAGGGAGGCTCAACTTACCCCTTTGGTTCAACTTACCCAATCTCCCTTACAAACTGTCATTTTGAAGAGCTTTGGAGAGCTGTCAAAACATTGGAAAAGTGAACAGAAACATCTAGACACAGAAGGGTAATGATAAAGGAAAACCTTCAAACACTGTGTAATCAAACGTAAGCAATGCTCTTTGTGATGTCAGTCTGGGCTCGTCTCTGGGGCAGCAGAACGGAGATTGGCTGGTGGGTTGAGACCCACACAGCACAGGAAGAAGAAGTGTCAGGGAATACATTACCTGCATGTTTGGCATGACACCCTCTGCATCTTGGCAGATTGATGTTTCCTGAAAACAGAGACAGGCATGAGGGTTCCACTGATGAGGGGATGTGTGTGATGTATCTGAGGGTGTTACTTTCTGGGGAGTTTTGTTTTATTGCATTTGGAGATTTGAGGTGAAACTGTCACTGCTACAAATTTCAAATACATTTTCTACTTTGTTACTGCAGCTTGTAAGGAAGGGTATGTTGTCTTCTACAGCATTTTCCACCCAATTTGGTGAGAGTCAGAGGGCATAATACATCCATTCTTCATTGGCTGAGTGGCGAGAGGGTGAGCTTTTGATTGGCCTGGGGGTGAGAGGAGATGGAGAAAACTGATCTTTGATTGGTTGAGAGGAGAGGGCCGACAAGGTCAGTTCTCCCTGCCACAAAGGCAGCCAACCCCTTGATCAATATGGTCATTTTCGCTGTTCACTGAACTCTTTATCCCTTTCTCTCTCCCGCACACACACACACACACACACACACACACTAAATGAATTGACAGTAAATGGACCATAGGGTGAGATCCAATGATAATCTGTTGGGTGAACTGTGAAGAGGGGACATAGTTTATTCCCATTCCTATTACTGGGAGTTAGTAACTTCTGTCGTCTCTACCTATACCTGATCTTTATGTTCTTGCTGTATGTGGTTGGAGTAGAGCAGGCAACCCTGTTCCTTGATGATTTTGTCCCAACTAGGCACCACACTGAGCTAATTACTTAATTGATCAGTACAGTGATTACCTAAATTCAACACACCTGGTGTTCCAGGTCGGTTAAAGGTAGACTCAGAGAAATGCCGTTGCCGCGAGCAGCACCGCAGATATTGAGATGAGCGGGATGCAAGACTTCGCTCTCACACGGTCACACACTGTATCTGCACATGTGCACTGGTTCGCTTCACGCGGTTCACAGCGTGGTAGCCACGGGACCAAAACAGCAGTTGAGCCTCACGCTTCAACGCTCTTCGTTATTGCGGAAATTGACCCACTATGCTGTTTACTTTCTGCATCTACGTTATGAGTCTACTTTTAAAACCATGAAGTGACTGCGGCACTCTAGGACCAGGGTTGCCTACCCCTGGAGTAGAGGATATTAGTATTTATTTTCAATTCATTATTCTCAAATATGAGTTCATAGTTTCAGACACAATATCAATGATTTATCTACTCACTAAGATTGCGTTGTTTTTCACTTTCATTAGAGATGAGAAGAAATGCTGGCTTAGCAGTATGCAATTTGCAGGCACTCACATGGGTGCCAACATTGCGCCAATTGAAATTGTAAAACTCAAACCTAGTTCGCCAAATTCAGTGTATTTATGGCTTTAACACCACGGTGTCATATAGCTTCTTCACTAGCATGTCTTCAGCAGGAGCAGACCCTTTAGCGGTACAGCGAAAAGGAGCTGTAAGCCAGCAAATGGCAGCACAAGCTGTTTATGAACACTGTTCCCGGTGGATGATCTCCAAATAAATCTATCCAGTCAATTAGACCCGCAGTGGGACACGAACCATTACAGTTGCGTATGAGTACGTATGCTTAATAGCATCATTTACAGGAAAGGGTCTGTGTGTGTGTGTAACAGCAAGCATTACTGTAATATCTTACAGCATCATTAGTTGTGCAAAAGCACCTGCATGTATCAGTGAAACAGTCCAGTTGCTCACTTCTCAGCCATAGCAACAGGCAGAGATAGGCAACAGATACACAAATGGATCTTTATATATAAGTAATTCAAAAGTAATTAAATACGTATTTAAAATACAAGTAATAGAAATACTACCTTTCTCTGCCAGCAGGATGCTCAATTTGCGTACCCTGAAAATAGTTTAACTGATAAATACATGGAAATGTACTGAATAGTCACCTACCAGGAAACATGGAGTCAGACGTCATAAGAGCGTTCAACAACGAGCTAGAAAATTGTGATAAAATCATTTAGATTTACCGCCCCCTAGATAAAAGTAAATGGCAAACAAAACTGTACACGCTTATGTTCCTCTTAGTGTACATCTTGAGGTGGATTTCTAGATAAACTCTGCATTGCGGTGCGGTGGCTCAGTGGGTTGACTGATAGTATGGCAGGATAGGGATAGCAGGAGGAGGATGGAGATAGATGGAGTGAGAGAGAGAGAGAGAGAGAGAGAGAGAGAGAGAGAGAGAGAGAGAGAGAGAGAGAGAGAGAGAGGTTTCTGACTGAGTTGAAAGACAGAATTCTGCCAGTTTCTCCATGTGACCCCCATCAAGGCTGGCGGAGAAGTGAACTGCTGCCTAAACAGCACTGAACACTACCTGCAGCCTGGCTGGGATCTCTTGCTCTCTCACCAGAAACACTCTGACTCTCGCCATGGTTGTTATATTGACTTAGTGTGGGGGGGGTTGTAGAGAGGTTAATGCACACAAACACACACAGGGTGGAAACAGCTGTTAATTTGTTGCATGATGGTTATTTGTCTTTCTAATGTCCTCGAGGAAACAACTCAGAATGAGTCTGGATGGTCATTAATGTGACTTTACCTGTGAAGTAAATAAATATAGAAAATGGAGAGAGAGAGACAGAGAACGAGACAGACAGAGGGGGTGGGAGAGACAGAGAGGGAGAGAGGGTGAGACAGAGAGAGACAGAGAGAGAGACAGACAGAGGGTGAGGGAGAGACAGAGAGGGTGAGACAGAGAGAGACAGAGAAAGAGACAGACAGAGGGGGAGGGAGAGACAGAGAGGGAGAGAGGGTGAGACAGAGAGCGAGAGTGTGTCTGCGTACGTGTCTTGGTTGTCTGTATGTGAGATTGTCATATCTTTGTAGATGTGACAGCGAGTGGAAAATGACCCTGCTTCATTGCCATGCTGGCCCAGACAGCACTGTAATATATGACCGGCATCATAACAGTGAGCAAAGACAGCGGTTGGGAGAGAAAGGGAGCAGAAATATCTTCTCATCATGCCAGGGGCAGTGGCATAAAAGCGCTGGTGTAGCTTTATTTTTCTCCCCGCTGTCATTTTATGTAACGAGCCCATTAAACCAGGTGGCGTCTCATTTGTCAACTCCCTCGCAAATGTGTGTTCGTCAACAAAATGGGACTTGCGCCAGTGTTTGGTGTCATTGAAGGTCCTTTAAGATAACAAAAGAGCACACGCTGGCTTTGTGTCGCAAATCTGTATTGATAATAGAGTTGTGAGCCTTGGAGACAGGCTGCTAGCTTTCATCGACTTGGTAAAGCCCTCAATCGAGATCATTTCCCTCCCTACGTTTATTGACCTGCCTTTCCAAACAGATTTTACACTAACAAATTGCTTTCATTTGTGTCACAAAATAATTGTATTTGATCCGATACATCCGATTCTCCCCTTCTTGTGTAAGCTTATGCCTAATCAATTTACTTCTAGCCTCTTTCAACCGCTAATCTCTTTCACCCCCTGACAACAAATTCTGACTTATTGAATAGACAATGCATTATCATAGTGTTGGAAATGAATGTCTGGCAAACCGTCCTTACATTGGCCGATTGGTGCAGGCATAGCACAGTCCACACACTTATTCAGAAGTTTAACTACTATTTATTCAGTACTTTACTAAGAATCTTACACTTTCTTTTTACAGATCTGTAACATCTTGAAACCTGCAAGATCAGTAAGGGGGCTTTCTGTTGTACACTTGTTTTGGGTTTTATTGGTGAAAACGTATTATTATCAGGGTCTCAGTTGTAACATCATGATGATTTGTTTTATTTATTAGCCGACGCCAATGGCAACAGCCGACACATAACGAAAAAGACATTACAGATAGAAGACTTAGCAATTTACATATATTTAAAAACATTAACATGTAGTGTGTGTGTGTGTGTGTATCTATCATGTATACATACATGTCAGTACATACACAGAACAAGTAGGTCACATGGGGGAGAGGCGTTGTTGTGCCATGAGGTGTTGCTTTATTTGTTTTTTGAAACAAGGTTTGCTAATCACTTGCGCTATATAAGATGGAAGGGAGTTCCATGCACTCATGGCTCTGTATAATACTGTACGTTTCCTTGAATTTGTTCTGGATCTGGGGACTATGAAAAGACCCCTGGTAGCATGTCTGGTGGGGTACGTGTGTGTGTCAGTGCTGTGTGTAAGTTGACTATGCAAACAATTTGAAATTTCCAACACATTAATGTTTCTAATAAAAACAAGATGTGACGCTGTCAGTCTTTCCTCAACTCGTAGCCAAGAGAGACTGGCATGCATATTATTAATATCAGCCCTCTGATAAAAATGAAGAGAAAGACGTGCAGCTCTGTTCTAGGCCAGCTGCAGCTTAACTAGGTCTTTCTTTGCAGCACTTGACCATATGACTGGACAATAATCAAGATAAGATAAAACTAGAGCCTGCAGGTCTTGCTTTGTGGAGTGTTGTGTCAAAAAAGCAGAGCATCTCTTTATTACAGACAGACCTCTCCCCATCTTTACAACCATTGACTCTACACTATATAGACCAAAGTATGCGGACAACCCTTCAAATTAGTGGATCCGCCATTTCAGCCACACCCGTTGCTGACAGGTGTATAAAATTGAGCACACAGCCATGCAATCTCCAAAGACAAACATTTGCAGTAGAATGTCCTTACTGAAGAGCTCAGTGACTTTTAATGTAGCACCGACATAGGATGCCACCTTTCCAACAATTCAGTTCATCAAATTTCTGCCCTGCTAGAGCTGCCTCCGTCAACTGTAAGTGCTGTTATTGTGAAGTGGAAACTTCTAGGAGCAACAACGTCTCAGCCGCGAAGTGGTAGGCCACACAAGTGGTTGCAACACTCAATACCGAGTTCCAAACTGCCTCTGGAAGCCATGTCAGCACAAGAACGGTTCGTCAGGAGCTTCATGAAATGGGTTTCCATGGCCTGAGCAGCCGCACACAAGCCTAAGATCACTATGCGCAATGCCTAGCATTAGCTGGATTGGTGTAAAGCTCACCGCCATTGGACTCTGGAGCAGTGGAAATACGCTCTCTGGAGTGATGAATCACGCTTCACCATCTGGCAGTCCGACGGATGCCAGGAGAATGCTATCTGCCCCAATTCATAGTGCCAACCGTAAAGTTTGATGGAGGAGGAATAATGGTCTGGGGCAGTTTTTTATGGTTCGGGCTAGGCCCCGTTGTTCCAGTGAAGGGAAATCTTAACGCTACAGCATACAATGACATTCTAGACGATTCTGTGCTTACAACTTTGTGGCAACAGTTTGGGGAAGGCCCTTTCCTGTTTCCGCATGACAATGCCCCCGTGCACAAAGCGAGGTCCATACAGAAATAGTTTGTCGAGATCGGTGTGGAAGAACTTGACTGGCCTGCACAGAGCCCTGACCTCAACCACATCGAACACCTTTTGGATGAATCGCAGACTGCGAGCCAGGTCTAATCGCCCAACATCAGTGCCCGACCTCACTAATGCTCTTGTGGCTGAATGGAAGCAAGTCCCCTCAGCAATGTTCCAACATCTAGTGGAAAGCCTTCCCAGAAGAGTTGAGGCTGTTGTAGCAGCAAAGGGGGACCGACTCCATATTAATGACCATCATTTTGGAATGAGATGTTCGACGACCAGGTGTCCACATACTTTTGTTCATCTAGTGTATATATTTTGACCATGACAGTTTACAATCTAAGGTAACACCAAGTAATTTAGTCTTCTTAACTTGTTCAACAGCCACACCATTCATTGCCAGATTCAGCTGAGGTCTAGAACTTAGGGAATGATTTGTACCAAATACAATGCTCTTAGTTTTAGGACCAGTTTATTACTGGCCACCCATTCCAAAATTGACTGCAACTCTTTGTTAAGGGTTTCAGTGACTTCATTAGCTGTGGTTGCTGATGCGTATATGGTTGAATCATCAGCATACATGGACACACATGCTTTGTTTAATGCCAGTGGCAGGTCATTGGTAAAAATTGAAAAGAGTAGAGGGCCTAGAGAGCTGCCTTGCGGTACACCACACTTTACATGTTTGACATTAGAGAAGCTTCCATTAAAGAAAACACACTGTGTTCTATTAGATAGATAGCTCTGAATCCACAATATGGCAGAGGTTGAAAAGCCATTACACATAAGTTTTCTCAACAACAGGTAATGGTCAATAATATCAAAGGCTGCACTGAAATTTAACAGTACAGCTCCCACAATCTTCTTATATCAATTTATTTCAACCAATCATCAGTCATTTGTGTCAGTCTAGTACATGTTGAGTGCCCTTCTCTAAAAACATACTGAAAGTCTGTTTTTAATTTGTTTACAGAGATATAGCATTGTATTTGGTCAAACACAATTTTTTCCAACAGTTTGCTAAGCGCTGGCAGCAAGCTGATAGGTATGCTGTTAGAACCAGTAAAGGCTGCTTTACCACTCTTGGGTAGCGGAATGACTTTGGCTTCCCTCCAGGCCTGAGGACAAAGACTTTCCTCTAGGCTCAGATTAAAGACACTGTATGACAGATAAGAGTGGCTATAGAGTCAGCTGACATCCTCAGTAGCTTTCCATCTAAGTTGTCAATGCCAGGAGGTTTGTCATTATTGATAGATAACAATTATTTTTCCACCTCTCCCACACTAACTTTTCAAAATTCAAACTTACAATGCTTTGCTTTCATTATTCGTTTGTTATGCATGAGTACGATGGCTCACTGTTCGTTGTTGGCATTTCCTGCCTAAGTTTGTCCACTTTGCCAATGAAGTAATCATTAAAATAATTGGCAACATCAAATGGTTTTGTGATGAATAAGCCATCTGATTCGATGAAAGTTGGAGTTGAATTTGTCTTTCTGCCCATAATTTCATTTAAAGTACTCCAAAGCTTTATACAGCATCATTGATCTTTACTTCATAATACAGTTTCTTCTTCTTTTTGATGAGTTTAATCACATAATTTCTCAATTTGCAGTAAGTCAGCCAGTCAGATGTGCAGCCAGACTTATTAGCCACTCCTTTTGCCCCATTTCTTTCAACCATACAGTTTTTCAATTCCTCATCAATCCATGGAGCCTTAACAGTTCTAACTGTCAGTTTCTTAACAGGTGCATGTTTATCAATAATTGGAAGAAGCAATTTCATAAATCCCTCAAGTGCAGCGCCCTCCAGCTTTAAGAATGCAGCATTGAAGTGATGCTCTAGAGCGTTTGTATAATTTCAGCCAGTGCTTTTGAAAGTAGTGCTCACTAGCCAAAATGGGTCCCCGAAAAGTGTGCACAATTGTGTACTACATGTTCCATTTTGTATGATATGTTATGTCCTTTTTTTGGTTTGTCAACAAAATGGGGCACACGCCAGCATTTGGAGTCATTGAATGTCCTTTAAGATAACAAAAACGCACGCACAAGCTTTGTGTCGAAATCTGTATTGATAATAGAGTTGTGAGCCTTGGAGACAAGCTGCTAGCTTTTATCGACTTGTTAAAGCCCTGAATCGAGGTCATTCCCGCTCCTAAGTTAATAGACTTGCTTTTTACACTAACAAATTGCTTTCACTTGTGGCCCAAAATACTTGTATATTTGTGGTGATTTAAACCGATACATCCTTTCCAATAGTAAGGTCTTACTGATTCCCCCATTTTTGTGTAAGCTTCAGCGAGTAACCTAGCGGTTAAAGAGGTGAGCCAGCAACCGGAGGTTTGCCAGTTCGAATCCCAGGTCAGATGGAAAAATGTTGCTAGTAACTGGAGGGTTTCTGGTATCAAATCATAGATGCCATTGCCTGCCGTTGTGCCCTTGAGCAAGGCACTTAATCCCTCACGACTGCAGCGCCCAGTGTGGCAGCCTCCGGTACCTCTCCAAAACCTGTGTATGTACACTGAGTATACCAAACATTAAGAACACCATCCTAATATTGAGTTGCACCCCCTCTTTTGCCCTCAGAACAGCCTCAATTCGTTGGGGCATGGACTCTACAAGGTGTCCAAAGCGTTCCACAGGGATGCTGGCCAATGTTGACTCCAATGCTTCCCACAGTTGTGTCAAGTTGGCTGGATGTCCTTTGGGTGGTGGACTATCCTTGATACACATGGGAAACTGTTGAACGTGAAAAACCCAGCGGCGTTGCAGTTCTTGACACAAACTGGTGCGCCTGGCACCTACTACCATACCCCGTTCAAAGACACTTTGGTGTTGTCCATTCACCCTCTGAATGGCACACATACACAATCCATGTCTCAAATGTCTCAAGGCTTAAAGATCCTTCTTTAACCTGTCTCCTCCCCTTCATCTAGACTGATTTGAAGTGGATTTAACAAGTGACATCAATAAGGGACCATAGCTTTCACCTGGATTCACCTGGTCAGTCTATGTCATGGAAAGAGCTTAATGTTTTGTATACTCAGTGTTTGTGTGTATTTCGGAGGGCTTGGGTTGAAAGCGGAAGTCAAATTTCGGTTGGACCTTGTGTGCAATTGGCCAATAAAGTGATCTTAATCTTAATTGCACTTGGTACTGATTCTAAATGAGCGAGAATCAGGCTCCCGAGTGGCGCAGCGGTCTAAGGCACTGCATCTCAGTGCTTGAGGTGTCACTACAGACTCCCTGGTTTGATTCCAGGTTGTATCACAACCGGCCGTGATTGGGAGTCCCATAGGGTGGCACACAATTGGCCCACCGTCGTCCGGGTTTGGCCGGTGTAGGCCGTCTTTGTCAAATAAGAATTTGTTCTTAACTGACTTGCCTAGTTAAATAAAGGTTAAAAAACAAAAGTCAATCCCAAATGGATTTGGCACATAGCCAACATTTATCAGATATGGCCCAAATATAGCTTGTGTTTTTCAGAACACTGCTGGTGATTCTGCACATGGAGCACTTCTTTAGCTGAGGCTCAATTCAATTTCCAATCCCTGAGAACATCTGACCACAGAACCCTGCCACCAGCAGGGCCTGGGGTCCTGAATTCTCTGATGGAATTACCCTACATTGACTGACTCCACAGTCTTGCTTTTTCCAGAGGCAGCTCGGTGAAAAAAGCAGCTCATTCTATTACCTAAAGGTCCATGTCACAACCTTTCGACTGCCCTGGTCCCTCCACTTTATTAGGTTAGGCACCATTATTTTAATGCAGTTGTCCATTTTCTCTCAGGTGTATTAAAGTTCCCTAACCTTCGTTTCCTTCTGACCTTCTCAATAAGCTGGAAGTGAATCAAGTCCAGTCGCAATGACACAGGTAAGACAAATCTCTTCCGACCCAACAGCATTTCATACAGATGGACATTGTGAATGATCACCTGCATTTCCAATGTATTTAACTGAAATGGATAATCATAGGTTTGATAATGTGGGATTTATGCCCAATCAAGTTACTTCTAGTCTCTTTCAACCACTGCCTAAATGAGAGCCTATAAGTATTGTATGCAAAACTACCTCACCCCCTGACAACAAATTCAGACTTGAATAGACAATGCATTATTGCGTCATAGTGTTCGAAATGAATGTCTGGCAAACCATCCTTACATTGGCTGATTGCACCAGGCATAGCTGTATTATACAGGGTGCATTTAAAAAAGAGACCTAGGTCTCAATATGTCTTCCCTGTTAAACTAAAGGTTAAAAAAAAAAGTGCACTGTCAATAAGAAATCCACACATTTATTCTGAAGTTGAAATACTATTTATACAATCATGTACTCAGAATATAACAATTTCAACCAAAACAGAGAAATCTCCACATCATTCTTCATACCGATCTGTAACATCTTGAAACCTGCAAGATCACTAATAATAATAATATGCCATTTAGCAGACGCTTTTATCCAAAGCGACTTACAGTCATGCGTGCATACATTTTTGTGTATGGGTGGTCCCGGGGATCGAACCCACTACCTTGGCGTTTCAAGCGCCGTGCTCTACCAGCTGAGCTACAGAGGACCACTAAGGGAGCTAGCTTTCTGTTGTACGCTTGTTTGAGGTTTTATTGGTGTAAATGAACTGATATCAGGGTCTCAGTTGTAATCTCATGATGAGAGAATGCTGTGTGTGTGGTGTTGAGGGGGAATTGGGGTGTTTGTGCTGGAGAATGCAAGTTCATTACACTTGTATTGAGAAAGCTTACTAGACAGAGTTGATCTGTGTCTGTGCCATGCAGTGTCGGGCTTCATTAAGCCTCCTCTGCCATGCTGTGGCTGCGTTCACACTGCACTTCCCACAGCGCTGTATTGGCACCTCACACATCACAGTCCGTACGGGTGACGGCTAGGGCCCCACAGCTCCTAGTGGAGTAATGGCCTCTCAAACACACATACACATACTGCTCTCCCCTCCATAAGGGAAACCACACTCTGCTACAGTCAGCAACTCTCAGCGCTCCTGTACTGTAGAATGGGTAGGCATAAATGAAGGAGGCACCTCCAGCTTTAAGAATGCAGCATTAAGAGTGCCCCTGCTGATATGTTGAGCTTCTAATGGGCCTGGAGGTGAACCAAACTGCCCACATAGGAGTTCAGGTGTTGAAGGGGTGCCTAGTGCTGGTGGAGGGGGAGGGTGTCACAGTGGCTGATGAATCGGCATAATTCTGTTCTGTCGAGCTAAAGCCAAAGGATCTTGGATAGATGGAGGATCATCTGTCTTAATGGCTGCCTGGTGGACAATTCAGAGAGGATGGTCAGAGAGGAATTGTGAATGCAGGCAAGATTCCTCGCAAAACGAGGATGCCTAAGTAGATGTTGTAACTTGAAAAGGAGAGGAGAAGGGATTGGTCAATGTGCCCCCCTGGGTAAAATACTCTTGTACTTCAGCCCCGTTTGTTTGTCTCTTTCCAGGTCCTCATCTAGGAGGCCAGACGGCATGTATCATATTAAAGAGCTCTTCTCTCTTCCCCCAAGTAGGGGACGTATGAGTGCATCTCAATCTGCAGCAATAACCTATTTATGAACATCCAGCAAATATACAGTGAGCGGAAAAGGAGTACCACTCAAACATTACACACAGCTAACTCAGGCCAAATCATTTCACATCCCCTTGACTAATGCATAAGGACATGTATCCTTAAAAATATATACTTACTCAAACAGCATATACCATACTACTCCTTTTTAATTCAGGAAATGAATGATATGAATTGAGAAACTAGCATGTTAAGAATGATTCTTGCACAATTGTTCTACTGTACCTCTCCTCATTGAACATCTATTTCAAGAGGCTGACAATGTACTCTACACGTTGTAACCCCATCCTCAAGGGGCTCATGAAAATCTCTAACTACAGTTAGACAAACTGAATGTTTAAGGAGCATCCTTCATCTCAGCTGCGCGCATAAAACCATTCTGAGACTGGATTTGAGGGAAAACTAGAGTAGAAAATGAACAAAGCTGAGTATTTTGCGGAATACACAGAGGGAGACAGTGGATTGGGGATTAGAGTGATGATGTTGTTTGCTTTTGAAATGACATGAGTCAGGATGTCTCTTAGTCCCTTGACAAATAAGCCCAATCTGACAGAATGCACACTGAGAATTTGCTGAGCTTTTAAGCGGATACCATGTCAGTTCAAACAATGTTATTTCACACACCAAGTCATATTGAGAAATGGCTCTAACCTCACTTCAAGGAAATTTTCTAAAAGAGTATTCTACAATGTACTCAGTCTTTGATTGTTCCGTTTTTACAGCAGCTACATTGTTACATACAGTACCAGTCAAAAGTTTGGACACACCTACTCATTCAAGGGTTTTTCTTTATTTTTACACCCTTTGCCTTGATGACAGCTTTGCACACTCTTGGCATTCTCCCAACCAGCTTCATGAGGTAGTCAACTGGAATGCATTTCAATTAACAGGTGTGCCTTCTTAAAAGTTAATTTGTGGAATTTCTTTCCTTCTTAATGCGTTTGAGCCAATCAGTTGTGTTGTGACAAGGTAGGGGTGGTATACAGAAGATAGCCCTATTTGGTAAAAGACCAAGTCCATATTATGGCAAAAACAGCTCAAATAAGCAAAGAGAAACGACAGTCCATCATTACTTTAAGACATGAAGGTCAGTCAATACAGAAACATTTCAAGAACTTTGAACGTTTCTTCAAATGCAGTCGCAAAAACCATCAAGCGCTTTGATGAAACTGGCTCTCATGAGGACCGGCACAGGAATGGAAGACCTAGAGTTACCTCTACTGCAGAGGATAAGTTCATTAGCGTTATCAGCCTCAGAAATTGCAGCCCAAATAAATGCTTCACAGAGTTCAGGTAACAGACACATCTCAACATCAACTGTTCAGAGGAGACTGTGTGAATCAGGCCATCATGGTCGAATTGCTGCAAAGAAACCACTAATAAAGGACACCAATAATAATAAGAGACTTACTTGGGCCAAGAAACACGAGCAATGGACATTAGACTGTGGAAATCTGTCCTTTGGTTTGGAGTCTAAATTTGAGATTTTTGGTTCCAACCGCTGTGTCTTTGTGAGACGCAGTGTAGGTGACCGGATGATCTCTGCATGTGTAGTTCCCACAGTAAAGCATGGAGGAGGTGTTATGGTGTGGGGGTGCTTTGCTGGTGACACTGTCTGTGATTTATTTAGAATTCAAGGCACACTTAACCAGCATGGCTACCACAGCATTCTGCAGCGATACGCCATCCCATCTGGTTTGGGCTTAGTGGGACTATCATTTGTTTTTCAACAGGATAATGACCCAACACACCTCCAGGCTGTGTAAGGGCTATTTTACCAAGAAGGAGAGTGATGGAGTGCTGCATCAGATGACCTGGCCTCCACAATCACCCGACCTCTAACCAATTGAGATGGTTTGGGATGAGTTGGACCTCAGAGTGAAGGAAAAGCAGCCAACAAGGGCTCAGCATATGTGGGAACTCCTTCAAGACTGTTGGAAAAGCATTCCAGGTGAAGCTGGTTGAGAGAATGCCAAGAGTGTGCAAAGCTGTCATCAAGGCAAAGGGTGGCTACTTTGAAGAATCTAAAATCTAAAATATATTTTGATTTCTTTTGACACTTTTTTTGTTACTACCGTATTTTCCGCACTATAAGGCACACCGGAGTATAAGCCGCAGCAGCTAAATTGAATGATATTGAATGATGTGTACATATATAAGCCGCACTGGACTATAAGCCGCAGGTGTTTTAATGTTTAATTACCATATGTAAGGGTTCGTGCACAGAGGGGATTGTCGGGAAAGAGACAAACTGTCTCGCTCTCGTAATGTCTGTCTGTCTTGCTCTCGTTCTGTCTCTCGTTCTGTCTCTCGTACCACTCTCGGTTCCACTTTTACTTTTGCGCGCTACCTGTCTCACTCTTTTCCGGCCTCCAGCTTTTCCTGCTGGAGCCCGCCGCTTAAAGGTGGGGGGCGCGGACCGGTCATAGAGCCCATAGAGTTAAAGTTGGTGGACTGTAACCTGTAAAATCCATAGATTTAGGAGGTCTTCTAGTGGCCGTTAGCTGTAAAAATCCATAGATTAGCCGCACCGTTATAAAAGCCGCAGGGTCGAAAAACTGGAAAAAAGGCGCGGCTTATAGTCCGAAAATTACAGTACATGTTTCCACATGTGTTATTTCATAGTTTTGATGTCTTCACTATTATTCTACAAGGTAGAAAATAGTAAAAATAAAGAAAAACCTTTGAATGAATAGGTGTGTCCAAACTTTTGACTGGTACTGTATATGTGTACTTAAATACAGTGCCCTCTGTAATTATTGGGACAGTGATGCTTTTTTTCTTAGTTTGGCTCTATATCTGATTTGAAATGATACAATGACTATGAGGTTAAAGTGCAGACTGTCATCTTTAATTAGAGAGTATTTTCATCCATATTGGATGAACCGTTTAAATTACATCACTTTTTGTACAGAGTCCCCCCATTTAAGGATACCAAAAGTATTGGGAGAAATTCACTTATAAGCGCATTAAAGTAATAAAACATTAAGTATGTGGTACTATATTCCTAGCATGCAATGATTACATCAAGCTTATGACTCCACAGATTTATTGGATGCATTTGCTGTTTGTTTTGGTTGTGTTTCAGATTATTTTGTGCCCAATAGAAATTAATGGTAAATAATGTATTGTGCCATTTTGGAGTTGCTTTTATTGTAAATAACAATATGATATGTTTCTAAACACTTCTACATTAATGTGGGTGCTACCATGATTACAGATAATCCTGAATGAATCGTGAATAATGATAAGTGAGAAACGTACATACGCACAAATATCATACCTCCAAGACCTCTTACCATTACAATAACGGGAGGTTAGCATCCACATTCATGTGGAGGTTTCTGTGGCATAGCGGCAGTATCAAGTCCTTAGATTAGAATAAAGAATACTCCACAAGCTGGTCGAGAGTTTCAAGTTCCTCAGTGTCCAGATCACTAAGGATCTATCATGGTCCACACACAAACACAGTAGTGAAGAGGGCACGACAACGCCTCTTCCCCCTCAGGACTTTGAACATATTTGGCAAGGGCCCTCAGATCCTCTAGACTCCAGCCACCCAAGTCATTGAATGAATGTTCTCTCTGCTACTACACGGCAAGCGGTACCGACGCACCAAGTCTGGAACCAACAGGACCCTGAACAGCTTCTAACCCCAAGCTATAAGACTGCCCAAGTAGTTAGTCTGGGTAGCTACAGTGGTTTGCGAAAGTATTCACCACCCTTGGCATTTCCCGATTTTGTTGCCTTACAACCTGGAATTAAATGTGATTTTTTGGGGGGTTTATATCATTTGATTTACACAACGTGCCTACCACTTTGAAGATGCAAAATATTTATTTTTCTGAAACCTACAAGAAATAAGACAAAAAAACAAAACTTGAGCGTGCATAACTATTCACACCCCCAAAGTCCATACCTTGTAGAGCCACCTTTTGCAGCAATTACAGCTGCAAGTCTCTTGGGGTATGTCCCTATAAGCTTGGCACATCTAGCAATTGTTTTTTTTCCCATTCTTCAAGGCAAAACTGCTCTAGCTCCTTCAAGTTGGATGGGTTCCACTGGTGTACAGCAATCTTTAAGTCATACCACAGATTCTCAATTGGACTGAGGTCTGGGCTTTGACTAGGCCATTCCAAGACATTAAAATGTTTCCCCTTAAACCACTCGAGTGCTGCTTTAGCAGTATGCTTAGGGTCATTGTCCTGCTGGAAGGTGAACCTCCATCCCAGTCTCAAATCTCTGGAAGACTGAAGCAGGTTTCCCTCAAGAATGTCCCTGTATTTAGCGCCATCCATCATTCCTTTGATTCTGACCAGTTTCCCAGTCCCTGCCGATGGAAAAACATCCCCACAGCATGATGCTGCCACCACCATGCTTCGCTGTGGGGATGGTGTTCTCAGGGTGATGAGAGGTGTTGGGTTTGCGCCAGACATAGCGTTTTCCTTGATGGCCAAAAAGCTAAATTTTTGTCTCATCTGACCAGAGTACCTTCTTCCATATGTTTGGGGCGTCTCCCACATGCCTTTTGGCGAACACCAAACGTGTTTACTTATTAACTTCTTTAAGCAATGGCTTTTTTTCTGGCCACTCTTCTGTAAAGCCCAGCTCTGTGGAGTGTACGGCTTAAAGTGGTCCTATGGACAGATACTCCAATCTCCGCTGTGGAGCTTTGCAGCTCCTTCAGGGTTATCTTTGGTCTCTTTGTTGCCTCTCTGATTAATGCCCTTCTTGCCTGGTCCGTGAGTTTTGGTAGGCGGCCCTCTCTTGGCAGGTTTTGTTGTGGTGCCATATTCTTTCCATTTTTTAATAATGGATTTAATGGTGCGCCGTGGGATGTTCAAAGTTTCTGATATTTTTTTACAACCCAACCCTGATCTGTACTTCTCCACAACTTTGTCCCTGACCTGTTTGGAGAGCTCCTTGGTCTTCATGGTGCCGCTTGCTTGGTGGTGCTCCTTGCTTAGTGGTGTTGCAGACTCTGGAGCCTTTCAGAACAGGTGTACATATACTGAGATCATGTGACAGCTCATGTGACAGCTCATGTGACACTCAGATTGCACACAGGTGGACTTTATTTAACAAATTATGTGACTTCTGAAGGTAACTGGTTGCACCAGATCTTATTTAGGGGCTTCATAGCAAATTGGGTGAATACATATGCACGCACCACTTTTCCGTTATTTATTTTTAGAATTTTATGAAACAGGTTATTTTTCAATTTCACTTCACCAATTTGGACTATTTTGTGTATTCCCATTACATGAAATCCAAATAAAAATCCATTTAAATTACAGGTTGACATGCAAAAAAATAGGAAAAACGTCAAGGGGGAAGAATACTTTTGCAAGGCACTGTATTTGGTTAACTATTTGCAATGACCATTTCTGCACTAACTTTGTCTCTTCACATACACTGCTGCTACTGTTTATTATCTACCCTGTTGCCTAGTCACTTTATTTCTAGTTATACACTCAGTGGCCAGTTTATTATGTACACCCATCTATACTGAACAAAAATATGAACGCAACATGTAAAGTGTTGTTCCCATGTTTCATGAGCTGAAATTAAAGATCCCAGAAATGTTCCATACGCACAAAAAGCTTACGAAGACAATCCATCCACCTGACATATCAAGTTTTGATGTCTTCACTATTATTCTACAATGTAGAAAATAGTAAAAATAAAGAAAAACCCTTGAATGAGTAGGTGTTCTAAAACTTTTGACTGGTAGTGTATCTACCTCAATTACCTCATGCCCTTGCACATCAACTCGGTACTGGTACCCTGTGTATATAGCCAAGTTATCGTTACTCATTGTGGATTTATTC
Source organism: Coregonus lavaretus (assembly GCF_964263955.1). NCBI lineage: Eukaryota > Metazoa > Chordata > Actinopteri > Salmoniformes > Salmonidae > Coregonus > Coregonus lavaretus. Next base: position 10,426,620 of record NC_140008.1, read on the forward strand.
CTTGTGTTATTATCTTTCTATTATTTCTCTTGTTCTCCTCTCTGCATTAAGGGCCTGTAAGTAAGGATTTCACTGTTAGTCTACACCTGTTGTTTACGAAGCACGTGACAAATACACATTTGATAACATTTGATTTGAGATTGTTTGCAATTCTATCCTTCCAAAATCAAGGCAGACTGGAGGTCTTCATCAAGCGCATCTTTTTATTGTTCAAGACACACATCTCAGATCAATCTTTTACTTTCAGGCAGAGACTGGGGATGCTATGTGACCTCTACTACTAGCTGCAGTGTTAAGTCAAATGGTACGAGGGAGTATACCAGACGTTTTAGGCAAAATCACTGCACAATAACATTAAACCATCACCACAGCATACAGTTGAGACTAGTATTTTGGTCAGATGGGTAAAACTTCTTTTTTTATGCTATGAACAACCATTAATTGCTACTATTTTCCTCGTCCGCAGCAGCAAGACCAGATTGCCAGTGCAGGGGAAACGACACCCAGAACAGTGTGTGCAGAAGGCAATATGATACGCAGGACACCAAGCACTGCGAGTGCAACAAATACACAACACTTTTCTGACAGCAACCTCAGACACCACAGCATATTAACATGGAATGACATCGCAGCAATGTCAGAAATTGCCTGGTAAAAAATTAGACTGCTGCGTCTATTTTAATGCTACCAAGTCACATGTTTCAGTGCATAAACTGTGTTGATACTCTACATTGAGTTTTCAGTGTGACTCTAGCCAGTCTGGTGGTATACTGTAGCTATATAGGACATGTGTTTGTGCCATCAGATTTAGTGATGGTTTGTTTCAATGTTACATTACCACATTAAGGTGACAGGCTAGCTGACATCTGGTACCCATAGAAAGTGCTCTGGTTCATCCAATATCCTATCATCCACACAAATGTATTCAAATTCATGCTTTTAATGTGCAGGGAAATAATTCCAACAAGGCAAGCAGCTAGCAACATCCTTTAATATTGGTTTTCTCCAAATGGATAAATAAACAAACAAAGCTTTGTAACTGTTCATCATTTGGAGCAGAATACATTCAAACACATGCAAAAGGGAGTTGTACAACTGTTGAACAGCACTTTAAGTGCTAGGTTAACATCTCTCTATTGCAAAAGGATAGCAGAAAGGGGGGAAAAGGTTTTCATGATTTCTTCTTCACTATTAGTAAATAGCTGAACCTCTCTGTAAATGTGCCAGCACCAGCACTCCTTGACCTGTGAACTTGTGACCTCCAAAATGGCCCCAGAAAACAAAAAATGTCTGAAAAACCTACAAGTACATCAGATAAATGTAGTGCACAGGGCTAAGGAAGCGACAGCAGTGGGAGCATTTGAAACGCAGTAGGACTGTTCCAGTGACTTCGATAGGGTAGGGCAGCGGAGGGAGGAGGGGATCTATAGTGCACACGGGTGGGCGAGGTCCTCAAACAAAGACTGCTCTTCGATCCCTCGCGCAAACAGCTTGATCAACTGGCAGTGGACTCTGGAAGGGCAGAAGACAAAGAAAACATTGTCAGGGAAAAACAAAGGCATGAATTAAATTCAAATGTTGAAAATAGCACAGTGCAGACAAACTTTCAGAAGTGGGTTATATTTCTACATATAGGGGGGTGCGTACCCGACTTCGATGGCAGCGTGGGGGAGGATCTCGCCGTCACAGTTCCAGCTGCTATAGGCAGGGTGGCAGATCTGGCTGAAGAGCTGCTTGCCGTTCTCCCTCAGGTCTAGCTCTGAGTCGTTCTGGCATGGCGTGAAGCGGAAGCGCCGCACACGGTGCACCTCTACAAAGGTCATGTCAAACTGAAGGGGAGAGGGACAGAAGGTCATGTCAAACTGAAGGGGAGAGGGACAGAAGGTCGTGTCAAACTGAAGGGGAGAGGGACAGAAGGTCATGTCAAACTGAAGGGGAGAGGGACAGAAGGTCATGTCAAACTGAAGGGGAGAGGGACAGAAGGTCATGTCAAACTGAAGGGGAGAGGGACAGAAGGTCATGTCAAACTGAAGGGGAGAGGGACAGAAGGTCGTGTCAAACTGAAGGGGAGAGGGACAGAAGGTCGTGTCAAACTGAAGGGGAGAGGGACAGAAGGTCATGTCAAACTGAAGGGGAGAGGGACAGAAGGTCGTGTCAAACTGAAGGGGAGAGGGACAGAAGGTCGTGTCAAACTGAAGGGGAGAGGGACAGAAGGTCGTGTCAAACTGAAGGGGAGAGGGACAGAAGGTCATGTCAAACTGAAGGGGAGAGGGACAGAAGGTCATGTCAAACTGAAGGGGAGAGGGACAGAAGGTCGTGTCATACTGAAGGGGAGAGGAACAGAAGGTCATGTCAAACTGAAGGGGAGAGGGACAGAAGGTCATGTCAAACTGAAGGGGAGAGGGACAGAAGGTCGTGTCAAACTGAAGGGGAGAGGAACAGAAGGTCATGTCAAACTGAAGGGGAGAGGAACAGAAGGTCGTGTCAAACTGAAGGGGAGAGGAACAGAAGTGAGAAAGTGAAATCCCTGATACAGGGAATTAGCGAGTTAACCATCTCATGCAACCACTCCTATGGACCTGGGTTGGAGTACCCACAGAAATCAAGACACCATTGCAGACGACCAGTGTGGTTACCTGGTCGTCTTTGCTGGTGTGGCGTAGCAGGTGGCGCAGGAAGTTGAATCGGGAGCACTTGCGTACAAGGATGAGGTCGGTGGTGCCGTCAGCGAGGTGGGCGGCGGGGGACAGGCCCTTGGGGCTACGGGGACAGGCACAGCTCATACTGGCCGCGTTGATGGCCAGGAACTTCCCTCTGATCACCCCCCACCCCCCTTCATTTTCTGGGATAGAGCAGAAACAGGTTGGTGCTTTGTGGTAAATACATTGTGTAGGTTTCAGTAGAGACCCATGGCGTGTGGAGTTGAGGTCATTTGGGTGTTCAGGCAGAGATACTGTGCTTACCACTGTCTGAGACATCTGGAGCAGTCTTGCATTTCTCTGGGGAATCCTCTGTATACAGCTGCCCGTCGTGCTGGCATATGAAGCACCTGGAACGCAGGAATGGAGTGAGGATGGGACAATGGAGTTTGCTAGCAAAGTGAACAATCTCTCCTTTGCACCATCTAGACAAACATGTAATACTAAAGTACATAACAGGTTGTGTGTATCATTGGACAGGTTGTAAGAGTACAGTCTGACATACCCAGCTCTACACCTGGTCTGGTCTCCTGGTGTTCCCAGTGTGTCAGTTGCTGGTAGAAAAGACACAACCCCTTCATAGTGGTGATGTGTCAGAAAAGTCTTAAAACCTGCACAAACAACGGCATGGCCTTTATTATTAGCAATGGCAACAGTCTACCGCAACTGTACCCAGTGGTGGTATTTCCTAAAAAAGCTAAAGCTAACTCTTCTGACCTACCGGAAAAGTCATATCTGGCTGGTCCCATCCATCGTTTCCTCACGCTGTCTGCCAGCACGTCGCCGTAGAAACCGTATCCAAGCAGGGAGACTGAGTACCTCAGGAATGTGTTGTTGTGATGGACCGAGCACACGTCCATTGGCTGGGAGTCTCCTGTGAAGACACGCACCCAAAGTCTAGTATGAGTGATCCTCCACAGATACTGTGGGGTACAGTGTCCTACAGAGGCAGAGGTGTGATGGCACACAATACGTGCTTTTACTATGAAACACACACCAATGCCTGAACACACCCGCACACACACACACCCACCTACTCACACACTCACACACACCCGCGCACCTCCAGCAGTTTCCTCTTATCTCTAAACCTTTGAATCAGTAGGTCACGGCTGTCACTTGTTGGTCAGCTGAGTGTACCATAGCGATAACATGGAAGTGAAAAACATGACACACATTTCTACTCACAATAAAGCTCCAGGAATGACCTGGAACAGTGATAAAGAATGCTTATGCTGTATAAAAAGGTCAGTTACACTCCATTTTTTTTTTTAAAGGCAATTTAATTAGAAGTGCTGCCAATATTTCAATGTGGATAAATGCACTGACCCACTATGATGTGTAAGGCTGAGGTCACAGGGTCGTTGATGCCGACAGTTGCATAGCAGATGCAGTCCGTCGAACCTGGATACCACACAAAACAAGACATTGATACGTTCTGTTTCTGACTACAAAAACTCTGAATCACGGCCATGGTGCGTGTGTATACACGTGTGTGTAAGATGGAAAAATGGAATGTGAAATCAACACAGTTATATATTGTCAAGACACCGAGAAAAAAAAAGTATGTATGCTTGCAGATGGCGTGTATAGAATGTGTCCATGCATGTGCTTGTGAATGTGTGTGTTGGGTGTTGACTAACCTGCGGGTATAATGCCGATGCGGAGAGTACAGGGTACTAGCTTCTCCTCCGGGCTGTTCTGGTCCACTCCGTTATCCTTCTGTGCTCGAAAGACCAGGCCATGAACTATCTCGCTGAACATGCCGTCCCCGCCCACACACACCACTCTGCATAGAGGTCAAAGGTCATGTAACACACAGAGGTCAGAACAACAACAAAACTGATCTTTTTGTTTGAGAGGAATATACTTGACCCGGGGTGTTTTTAGTTCAACTATGATTGGTTGAATATGATTTAGTGACGGTTGGGCTGAAAACCAGACTACAAAGAGGTCTTTAAAACAGACCTTTGATTATTGTAGCGACAATGACATTGAGAACATCTCCACCCTCGACTCACCCATCATATTGCTTTAACTCCGCCTCTGTCCTCAAGTGGTCCCTGGCATGATTGGCATGCTCTGTAACTATGACAACAAATGACCAGGAAAGAGTTAGAAGTCTCAACATGCTTCACATTTGACTTTCAAGTGCTTCCTGTAGATGGGATACACTTGAAAAGTCAACTTGAACAGGTTTACAATTGACTAATTTATATTGCTTGATGTTTTCCTAATATGTAGCATAAATCGATATTTTGGACTTTGGGAGTAATCATTCACTCGCTTGGAGCAATATATCGACTAAGCATTTTCCATAAAGAAGTCCCAAAGTAGCCCTAAAGTAGCATTTAATCTTCTCTAATCGTTAGACATTGTAATAATTTGTAGCCAAAGGAATAGTTTGATTTCATGTGCAAACATTTTCACATCCACCTTAGATTCTTCTTTTCTTTTTTACACAATTGCTCAAATACTGTATCAATATCTTTGATATCAACCCAAGCAGCTGTATAGTTAAATACAATTAGTCAAAATTTGGACTTTGAAATTCCACAGTTACAAATGTAAACAGTCTTTCTGTAGTCTGAGAAGTAAACCGGATGGAAGGGGAATCCAGCATTCATCGACATCATCCGTTCCATTAAGGAACTGGGATGATGGATGGCGGCCGTAAATGATGTCATATTCCTGTGCGGCCTGAGAGAGCTTGTGTCCATTTGCCTACAGTGAACAATTTTTACTTGGCCCATAAAGACTCATCTTTTATTAAAGCAAGTTTAATGTCTTTGGCAGGAACTCACCAATCACGTCCGTGGAGATGGAGGCACAGGCGAAGAGAGGCGCGACTTTCTGCTCATAAATACGCTTGCCTTGCTGCTTGCCCCCATAAGGGTTGATGTACACCAGCAAATGCTTGGGTCTGCTGGCTGCAAAAAGTCAAGTGAAAGATGTTATTGTATTTTCCAGATCAATTGTAGGCTGTAGGCTGAGTAAGTGTTGAACAATTAGTGCTTTTTGAGGTCGGTTCGGTTTCGGTTCAATTATTGAAAACATTATCACGGTTTTCGATTTCAATCATTTAAAAAAATATGAAATACATTAATAGTGAGCATTCAATTGCAAAAACATTGAAAATATTCCATTGTCTCTGCCAGGTCTACATTGGGTAGACATCAATAGAAAAATAGGAAATTACTATGAAACAATACAATATTTCAGTTGTGTATATTACAGTGGGGAAAAAAAGTATTTAGTCAGCCACCAATTGTGCAAGTTCTCCCACTTAAAGATGAGAGAGGCCTGTAATTTTCATCATAGGTACATGTCGACTATGACAGACAAATTGAGAAAAAGAAATCCAGAAAATCACATTGTAGGATTTTTAATGAATTTATTTGCAAATTATGGTGGAAAATAAGTATATGGTCACTTACAAACAAGCAAGATTTCTGGCTCTCACAGACCTGTAACAACTTCTTTAAGAGGCTCCTCTGTCCTCCACTCTTTACCTGTATTAATGGCACCTGTTTGAACTTGTTATCAGTATAAAAGACACCTGTCCACAACCTCAAACAGTCACACTCCAAACTCCACTATGGCCAAGACCAAAGAGCTGTCAAAGGACACCAGAAACAAAATTGTAGACCTGCACCAGGCTGGGAAGACTGAATCTGCAATAGGTAAGCAGCTTGGTTTGAAGAAATCAACTGTGGGAGCAATTATTAGGAAATGGAAGACATACAAGACCACTGATAATCTCCCTCGATCTGGGGCTCCACGCAAGATCTCAACGTAGGAGTGGCTTCGTAAGAAGCATTTCAAGGTCCTGGAGTGGCCTAGCCAGTCTCCAGATCTCAACCCCATAGAAAATCTTTGGAGGGAGTTGAAAGTCCGTGTTGCCCAGCGACAGCCCCAAAACATCACTGCTCTAGAGGAGATCTGCATAGAGGAATGGGCCAAAATACCAGCAACAGTGTGTGAAAACCTTGTGAAGACTTACAGAAAACGTTTGACCTGTGTCATTGCCAACAAAGGGTATATAACAAAGTATTGAGAAACATTTGTTATTGACCAAATACTTATTTTCCACCTTAACTTGCAAATAAATTCATAAAATATCCTACAATGTGATTTTCTGGATTTTTTTTCTCAGTTTGTCTGTCATAGTTGACGTGTACCTATGGTGAAAATTACAGGCCTCTCTCATCTTTTTAAGTGGGAGAACTTGCACAATTGGTGGCTGACTAAATCCTTTTTTTCCCCCACTGTACTTAGTTTTTATTTGATGACTTTATTATTTATTTTTCATTCCTTAAAGTCATCATCTCATCTCAAGCAGTAGCAGTCAGCCAAACCTAACGTTATCTCTGTGCTCTCCATACTGTACTGTCTTTGAGTCATCCTATTTAGGTAGCCTATGCTGCAGACCGGTCTGATGAAATCATTTTACTAGTTCTTCAAAGTAGATAAGGCATACTTTCACGAACGGTCTCTGTCCCTCTCAGCGTTGTGTACATTCCTCTCTCATGCGGTCTGTGTGTATCTAACCTAACGTAGCAGACGTAAAAATTTATCCGTCCATAGATCTGTATATAATTATGTTTCTGCCCTAACAATGGGAGTCATTGTCACAAAGGCAGGAAGGCAGGCGACAATTTTAGGTCCAAAATAAGCCCATAGAAACACATTGGGCTTATTTTGGACATATTTTGGTGACCTCTCTGGTCTCCGTCCGAAACTGAAAAAAACTGGCGCAATGGATTATGGGATTGTAGTTAATTACCACATTTCTGAGCTGAACTAGGTTGAATATTTGCTTAATGAAAACGACAACTCCCTTCAGCCCAGCATCCCACATAGTTGACTTGATTTCTGTTGTGAATTATTTGATTTCTCTCTAGAAAAATGGCACGCTGGGCTCACATAAAAATTTAATTAAAAAAATAGATGGAATTCAAGTAATTGAACAGACGGTCAATTAGTTGTTTAATGACCGGAAAAAATATGAAATGACGGTTAATCGCTCAGCACTACTGAGTATCTGCACAGAATGACGGCCATACTCATTTCTGAGTTAGCCTTGCAACCAGACTTCACAAAGCATAGTCAGTGTCAGTAATACTCAGCCATACTCAGTGCTGCGAGCTGCTCTCTGATGGTCTGGACCCACTGCTGACACAGCGCCCCCTCTGGACAGTGGAAGGTGACGTCACTACACCGCCAGCGGTGCTGCCGCACTCTCTCCACATAAGACACTGTGGAAGAGGGACACAAAGGGATGACAGGGTACAGAGGCTTAACAAAACAGATTTACCTTGCAGTATCATCTACCATATTGTAGGGCATTCACTCACTGCTCTAGAATATAGAGAAAAACAGGGCAATTCAAGAGGGTGCTACGAAAGTAAAGTTCAAACGTTGTTTTCTTTGCCCCATGTCATTATAAATCACAAAGAATGAATCATTAGATTGTTCGCTACGATATTATAACCTTAATATACTTGACCACGCCACTTTTGGTAGTATCTCTTCAATATTTGGGGTTGGGAGGTGGTACCATTTGGAGGTGTTTGCATGGGTTGGACCAATCAAAATCAACTTGATACCCTCATAATTTTCACCTACAGATCCTTGGCTTTCATTGGCTATATTGGCGATCAATCTACGTTAAAAAGGGCTGTTTCTATGGTGATTTAAAGAGAGAATCAGAAATAGAGAATGAAAACAGGAACAGATTGTCTTCGGAGGGTGGATATTGAAATTCAGTCAGCATTGTAAATTAATATATACTTAGTCCCTATTTTGTTTTGTATTCTGCGGATTTCATTTAGAAAAAGCATGTTTTCACTAACGAACTTGCTTGTCAGTTGATGTTAGCGCCGTTCTGCCGCGGAGCCGGGCTACTGAGTTCTACTTTTTGATCGTGCCTGTGTAGATTTTTTTTGTCCCTGGCCTACACACAATACCCTATAATGTCAAAGTGGAACTATGGTTTTTTTTATGTTAAAAAATTAATACAAAATGAAAAGCTGAAATGTATTGAGTCAATATGTATTCAACCTCTTTGTTATTGCAAGCCTAAATAAGTTCAGGAGGAAACATTTGCTTAACAAGTCACATAATAAGTTACGTGGACTCACTGTGTGCAATAATAGTGTTTAACATTATTTTTTTAAATGACTACCTCATCTCTGTACCCCACACATACAATTATCTGTAAGGTCCCTAAGTCGAGCAGTGAATTTCAAACAAACAGATACAACCACAAACCACAAAGACCATGAAAGGTTTTCCAATGCTTTGCAAAGAAGGGCAACTATTGATAGATGGGTAAAAAAAAAAAAAGCTGACATTGGATTAGATTTTGAGCATGGTGAAGTTAATTACACTTTGGATGGTATATCAATACACCCAGACACTACAAAGATACAGGCGTCCTTCCTAACTCAGTTGCCGGAGAGGAAGGAAACCACTCAGGGATTTCACCATAAGGCCAATGGTGACTTTAAAACAGTTGGCAGAGTTTAATGGCTGTGATAGGAGAAAACTGAGGATGGGGTCAACAACATTGTAGTTACTCCACAATACTAACCTAATTAACAGAGTGAAAAGAAGGAAGCCTGTACAGAATACAAACATTCCAAAACAAGCATCCTGTTCGCAACAAGGCACTAAAGTAATACTGCAAAAAAAGTAGCAAAGCAATTAACTTCTTGTCCTGAATACAAAGTGTTATGTTTTGGACAAATCCAATACAACCCATTACGGAGTAGCACTCTCCGTATTTTCAAGCATAGCATGTTATGGGTATGCTTGTATCGTCAAGGACTGGGGAGTTTTTCAGGATAAAATAAGAAACGGAGCTAAGCACAGGCAAAATCCTAGAGGAAAACCTGGTTCAGTCTCCTTTCCACCAGACACTGGGAGATGAATTCACCTTTTAGCAGGACAATAACCTAAAACACAATGCCAAATGTATAATGGAGTTGCTTACCAATAAGACAGTTAATGTTCCTGAGTGGCCGAGTTACGGATTTGACATAAAGCTACTTGAAAATCTATGGCAAGACCTGAAAATGGTTCTCTAGCAATGTTCAACAATCAATTTGACAGAGCTTGAAGATTTAAAAAAAAATGAATAAATGGGCAAATGTTGCACAATCCAGGTGTGGAAAGCGCTTAAGAGACTTACCCAGAAAGGCTCATAGCTGTAATTGCTGCCAAAGGTGCTTCTACAAAGTACTGACTGAGGGGTGTGAATACTTATGTAAATGAGATCTATGCATTTCATTTTTATTTATTTTGCAACAATTTCTAAAAACATGTTTTCATTTTGCCATTATGGGGAATTGTGTGTAGATGGGTGAGATTTGTTTTTATTTTAATCTATTTTGAATTCAGGCTGTAAAAACAAAATGTGGAATAAGTCAAGGGTTATGAATACTTTCTGAAGGCTCTGTATATGGTAGAGACATGGGGCTTGGACTATCGTTTTTCTGATGCAATTCTCTATTGAATGGACATACTTGTATAAACCTTGAATTAATTCAACATTTTATGGGTGAACACCCTATATATTGAATCCAATATCTGTAGATTGCTCTAGATTACCAACAACTCCTACCTGTGAATGCATATGGATAGGCCTCAGTCAGTTTCTGGGGCATTTTCTGCCACCTGCCATCATCTTTCGTCCCGCCGTCCACATCGAGCTCCCGGACTGCTAGGATCTCAGACACGGACACGCTGTGGCTGGTACCTGTTAAACACACCAAATCAATCTGTCACAATGTGGTAGGAACCAGAGGTTTATCCTTTATACATTCATTTCTTGGAGAAAGGGAAAGCAAACACACACACACACACACACACACACACACACACACAGAGAGAGAGAACTATGGTGCCAGGATCTCAAGCCCTTTTTGACCTACCCAACCAAACTTGGCTGGCTGTATCAATTACAGCTTGGATAGCTTCATGCTAATAAAGTTAATGTGATGAGATTGGAGCTTTAATGGACTATTAACGGTTTGATTTCAGCATTAGGGTGGAGCTAGTATTGGGCTGAGAGAAGGCAGGGAGGGGGAGAACCATTAGTGTTGTATAGCTGTTGACCACTCCTGCCATAGAAAGCACTACTGATGGATAATGGAAGGGGAGCTCATTTGGAGAAAGATTAAATCTATCACTATAGACCAATACCATATTGTTAGGGCAACTCCTACACTAATGGTGCCTGTTATTACCACCCTTTTCCTGAAGTCATTATCATGATCCGAGTCTGAATTCATTTAGATTTTGTGCCAGTGCAGTTCTATAAAAGCTCTATAGGAAATCAGGGAAGAATGAATTACTTCTGTGCTGATCAATCATTAATGCATATACAATGGCCTGGTGTGGCACCATACAGAGGCCATAAGAGTGACATTATAATAAAATACTGTTTTATTTCTGCCTGCTATCTAACTGCATACCCCAACCCATCAAGCTGACCTCGAATGCAGTTTGTGTGTCGACTGAGAAGTCACTTTTCAGCTACCAAGACCTGTCTACGACCCGTCTATGATCCATTTGTATTTGTATTTATTATGGATCCCCATTAGCTGCTGCCTTGGCAGCAGCTACTCTTCTTGGGGTCCAGCAAAATTAAGGCAGTTATACATTTTAAAAACATTACAATACATTCATAAAAGATTTCACAACATATTAAGTGTGTGCCCTCAGGCCTCTACTATACTACCACATATCTATAACACAAAATCCATGTGTACATGTGTGTATAGTGCGTATGTAATCGTGTGTTTGTTTGCATGTGTCTATGTTTGCGTTGCTTCACAGTCCCCACTGTTCCATGATCTGTTTTTTAAATCTAATTTTACTGCTGGCATGAGTTACTTGATGTGGAATAGAGTTCCATGTAGTCATGACTCTATGTAGTACTGTGCACCTCCCATAGTCTGTTCTGGACTTGGGTATTGTGAAGAGACCTCTAGTGGCATGTCTTGTGGGGTATGCATCGGTGTCCGAGCTGTGTGCCAGTAGTTCAAACAAACAGCTCAGTAGAAATACAAGTAGTGATGAAGTCAATCTCTCCTCCACTTTGTCCCTCTTTGTGGCACCTGACCACACGACTGAACAGTAGTCCAGGTGCGACAAAACTAGGGCCTGTAGGACCTGCCTTGTTGATAGTGCTGTTAAGAATGCAGAGCAGCGCTTTATTATACAGACTTCTACCCATCCTAGCTAATGTTGTATCAATATGTTTTGACCATGACAGTTTACAATCCAGGGTTACTCCAAGCAGTTTAGTCTCCTCAACTTGCTCAATTTCCACATTTTCCATTACAAGATTTAGTTGAGGTTTAGGGTTTAGTGAATGATTTGTCCCAAATACAATGCTTTTGAAATATTTAGGACGAACTTATTCCATGCCACCCATTCTGAAACTAACTGCAGCTCTTTGTTAAGTGTTGCTGTCATTTCAGTCACTGTGGTAGCTGACATGTATAGTGTTGAGTCATCCGCATACATAGACACACTGGCTTTACTCAAAGCCAGTGGCCTGTCGTTAGTAAAGATTGAAAAAAGTAAGGGGCCTAGACAGCTGCCCTGGGGAATTCCTGATTCTACCTGGATTTTGTTGGAGGCGCTTCCATTAAAGAACACCCTCTGTTCTTTTAGACAGGTAACTCTTTATCCACAATATAGCAGGGGGTGTAAAGCCATAACACACACATTTTTCCAGCAGCAGACTATGATTGATAATGTCAAAAGTCTAACAAAACAGCCCCCCCAATCTTTTTATCACCAATTTCTCTCAGCCAATCATCAGTCATTTGTGTAAGTGCTGTGCTTGTTGAATGTCCTTGCCAATATGCGTGCTGAAATTCTGTTGTCAATTTGTTTACTGTAAAATAGCATTGTATCTGGTCAAACACCATTTTTACCAAAAGTGTACTAAGGGTTGGTAACAGGCTGATTGGTTGGCTATTTGAGCCAGTTAACCTCTACGGGATCAGTGTTCTGTATATGGGACGGTTGAGCTAACGTGTGCTAATGTGATTAGCATGACTGTTGTAAGAAACAGCAAACTTTCCAGGACATAGATATGTCTTATATGGGCAGAACACTTAAATTATTGTTAATCTAACGGCACTGTCCAATTTACAGTAGCTATTAGAGTGAAAAAATACCATGCTATTGTTTGAGGAGAGTACACAACAACAACAAAATTATCATGGCAACTGGTTTGATACATTCACCTCTGAAGGTAAATAATGTACTTACATTCAGTAATCTTGCTCTGATTTGTCATCCTGCGGGTCCCAGAGATAAAATGTAACATAGTTTTGTTTGATAAAATCCATTTTTATATTCAAATGTAGGAACTGGGTTCCACAGTTTGAACCCTTGCTGTCTCTGATTTCACACCCACCCCGCCCGGCCATCTAGATGTGTGAAAATTAGTGTATAGGCTAATGATCCATCATGTATGACATTCCTGAGAGTGTGTAAACTTACATTATGTATTACCATATCCTTTTTGTATGTTCTCTATAGTTATGTACTTGAAAATGTATCAATTGACCAATTCGGCACATTTGGGAAGACTTGATACAAAATAGTCCAGTATTGCAATGCTTCACTGGATCAATCTGAAACTTTGCACACACACATTGCGGCCATCTAGTGGCCAAAATCTAAATTGTGCCTAAACTGCAATATTATATTGTGGCCTTTCTCTTGCATTGATGAAAAAAGATACAAATAGAAAACGCATGTTTTTTGTTTGTATTATCTTTTACCAGATCTAATATGTTATATGCTCCTACATTAATTTCACATTTCCACAAACTTCAAAGTGTTTCCTTTCAAATGGTATCAAGAATATGCATATCCTTGAGGTCCTGAGCTACAGGCAGTTAGATTTGGGTATGTCATTTTAAGCAACAATTGAAAAAAAGGGTCAGATCCTTAAGATGTTAAGGGGGCTTTACTATTCTTAGGTAGGTGAATAACTTTTGCTTCCCTCCAGGCCTGAGGGCAAACACTTTTTAGTAGGCTTAAATTGAAGATATGGCAAATAGGAGTGGCAATATCGTCCGCTATTATCCTCAGTAAATTTCCATCCAAGTTGTCAGACCACAGTGGCTTGTCATTGTTGATAGACAGACAAAAACATTCACCTCTTCCACACTTACTTTACGTAATTCAAAATTACAATGCTCGTCTTTCATAATTTGGTCAGATATACTTGGATGTGTAGTGTCAGCGTTTGTTGCTGGCTTGTCATGCCTAAGTTTTCTAATCATGCCAATGAAAAAAATCATTAAAGTAGTTGTCAATATCAGTGGGTTTTGTGATGAATGAGCCATCTGATTCAATTAATGAAGGAGCAGAGTTTGCCTTTTTGCCCAAAATTCCATTTAAGGTGCTCCAAAGCTTTTTACTATAATTCTTTGTCATTCATCTTTGTTTCAGAGTATTCAGTTTAGTCAAATTATATCTCAATTTGCAGTACATTTGCCAATTGGTTGTACAGCCAGACCTATTTGCCATCTCTTTTGCCTCATCCCTCTCAACCATACACATGTTCATGTTAATGACATGTCCCTACTGTGACATTGTCATATAGTCTTTGATAAAAGACCACCATTTCTGGAGGTGCCAACAACCCCATTGGCTAAGGAGGGTAAATAAAGGCCACTACAGAGGAGAGGTATGGTGCAGTGACTTGGAGGAGAGGTATGGTGCAGTGTCTTGGAGGAGAGGTATGGTGCAGTGTCTTGGAGGAGAGGTATGGTGCAGTGTCTTGGAGGAGAGGTATGCTGCAGTGTCTTGGAGGAGAGGTATGCTGCAGTGTATTGGAGGAGAGGTATGCTGCATTGACTTGGAGGAGAGGTATTGTGCAGTGACTTGGCTCAACAAGTTGAGGTAGAGGTCTTCACGGATCCACCTGTACCCGAATACCCGAGAGGGTCCGGATCCAGAATTCTAACTAATGTCACGGTCTGGGTCGGATCTGATGATGATGGGTCTTACTCTTGGGTATGTGTAATTTTAACTGACATGTACAGAAGGACCCATACGAGACTGCTGCAGGGAGAGAGAGAGAGCGTGAGAGCGAGCGCTTGTATAATTTATGCTGCTGCTGTTGCTTTTCAGGAGAGTGGCACGTGTAGTTTGTTGTTGGCCAATCATAAGGCATGAAAGCGCCAACAGGCTACAGTCATAGAGCCTCAGTGTGGCAAAAGTTAAGAGATATCTAAATCAATGGAAGATGGAATTAAAAGTTAAAGGCAAGGAAAGGCTACAGCGACTAAGAGCCAACAGGTAGGCTGTTACTTAAGATCATCAAGGACATCAACCACCCGAGCCACTGCCTGTTCACCCCGCTATCATCCAGAAGGTGAGGTCAGTACAGGTGCATCAAAGCTGGGACCGAGAGAATGAAAAACAGCTTCTATCTCATGGCCATCAGACTGTTAAATAGCAATCACTAGCACATTAGAGGCTGCTGCTGCCTATTGAAATCACTGGCCACTTTAAGAAATTGAACACTATGTAAACATTATTATCGTTTACATATCTTGCACTACTCCTCTCATACAGTTGAAGTCAGAAGTTTACATACACCTTAGCCAAATACGTGGTCCTCTGTAGCTCAATTGGTAGAGCATGGCGCTTGTAACGCCAGGGTAGTGGGTTCGATCCCCGGGACCACCCATACGTAAAAATGTATGCACGCATGACTGTAAGTCGCTTTGGATAAAAGCGTCTGCTAAATGGCATATTATTATTATTATTTACATTTAAAAACTCTGTTTTTCACAATTCCTGACATTTAATCCTAGTAAAAATTCCCTGTCTTAGGTCAGTTAGGATCACCACTTTATTTTAAGAATGTGAAATGTCAGAATAATAGTAGAGAGAATTATTTATTTCAGCTTTTATTTCTTTCATCACATTCCCAGTGGGTCAAAAGTTTACATACACTCAATTAGTATTTGGTAGCATTGCCTTTAAATTGTTTAACTTGGGTCAAACGTTTCAGGTAGCCTTCCACAAGTTTCCCACAATAAGTTGGGTGAATTTAGGCCCATTCCTCCTGACAGAGCTGGTGTAACAGTCAGGTTTGTATGTCTCCTTGCTCGCACACGCTTTTTCAGTTCTGCCCACAAATGTTCTCTAGAGGACAGGGCTTTGTGATGGCCACTCCAATACCTTGAATTTGTTGTCCTTAAGCCATTTTGCCACAACTTTGGAAGTATGCTTGGGGTCATTGTCCATTTGGAAGACCCATTTGCGACCAAGCTTTAACTTCCTGTCTGATGTCTTGAGATGTTGCTTCAATATATCCACATCATTTTCCTTCCTCATGATGCCATCTATTTTGTGAAGTGCACCAGTCCCTCCTGCAGCAAAGCACCCCCACAGCATGATGTGGTCCTCTGTAGCTCAGCTGGTAGAGCACGGCGCTTGTAACGCCAAGGTAGTGGGTTCGATCCCCGGGACCACCCATACACAAAAAAAAATGTATGCACGCATGACTGTAAGTCGCTTTGGATAAAAGCGTCTGCTAAATGGCATATTATGATGCTGCCACCCCCGTGCTTCACGGTTGGGATGATGTTCTTCGGCTTGCAAGGCACCCCCTTTTTCCTCCAAACATAACGATGGTCATTATGGCCAAACAGTTCTTTATTTGTTTCATCAGACCAGAGGACATTTCTCCAAAAAGTATGATCTTTGTCCCCATGTGCAGTTGCAAACCGTAGTCTGGCTTTTTTATGGCGGTTTTGGAGAAGTGGCTTCTTCCTTGCTGAGTGGCCTTTCAGTTTATGTCGATGTAGGACTAGTTTTACTGTGGATATAGATACTTTTGTACCTGTTTCCTCCAGCATCTTCACAAGGTCCTTTGCTGTTGTTCTGGGATTGATTTGCACTTTTCGCACCAAAGTACGTTCATCTCTAGGAGACAGAACACGTCTCCTTCCTGAGCGGTATGACGGCTGCGTGGTCCCATGGTGTTTATACTTGCGTACTATTGTTTGTACAGATGAACGTGGTACCTTCAGGCGTTTGGAAATTGCTCCCAAGGATGAACCAGACTTGTGGAGGTCTGCAATTTATTTTCTAAGGTCTTGGCTGATTTCTTTTGATTTGCCCATGATGTCAAGCAAAGAGGCACTGAGTTTGAAGGTAGGCCTTGAAATACATCCACAGGTACACCTCCAATTGACTCAAATGATGTCAATTAGCCTATCAGAAACTTATAAAGCCATGACATCATTTTCTGGAATTTTCCAAGCTGTTTAAAGGCACAGTCAACTTAGTGTATTTAAACTTCTGACCCACCGGAATTGTGATACAGTGAATTATAAGTGAAATAATCTGTCTGTAAACAATTGTTGGAAATATTACTTGTGTCATACTCAAAGTAGATGTCCTAACCGACTTGCCAAAACTATAGTTTGTTAACAAGAAATTTGTGGAGTGGTTGAAAAACAAGTTTTAATGACTCCAACCTAAGTGTATGTAAACTTCCGACTTCAACTGTATGTGAGAATGCTGTTCATTGACGACAGCTCAGCGTTCAACATGATTGTCCCCTCCAAGCTCGTCACCAAGCTTAGGACCCTGGGACTGAACAACTCCCTCTGCAACTGGATCCTGGACTTCCTGACGGGCCGACCCCAGGTGGTGAGGATGGAAACATCACCTACGCCACTCTGACCCTCAACATGGGGTCCCCACAGGGGTGTGTGCTTCGTCCCATCCTGTACTCCCTGTTCACTCACGACTGCATGGCCACGCATGACTCCAACACCATTGTCAATTTTGCTGACGACACCTCAGTGGTAGGCCTGATCACCGGCGACGATGAGACAGGGAGAAGGTGACCTGGCAGTGTGGTGCCGGGACAACAACCTCTCCCTCAATGTCAGTAAGACCAAGGAGCTGATGGTGGACAACAGGAAATGGGTGGGGGGCGAGCACGCCCCATCCTCTTCAACAGGGCTGCAGTAGAGCGGGTTGAGAGATGGAACACCTTCCTAATATTGAGTTGCACCCCATTTTGCCCTCAGAAAAGCCTCAATTCATTCCACATGGATGCTGGCCCACATTGACTACAATACTTCCCACAGTTGTGTCAAGTTGGCTGGATGTCCTTTGGGTGATGGACCATTGTCGATACACACGGGAAACTGTTGAGCGTGAAAAACCCAGCAGCATTGCAATTCTTGACACACTCAAACCAGCGCATCTGGCACCTACTACCATACCCCATTCAAAAGCACTTAAATATTTTGTCTTGCACATTCACTCTCTGAATGGCATACATACACAATCTATGTCTCAATTGTCAAGGCTTACAAATTATTCTTTAACCTGTCTCCTACCCGTCATCTACACTGATTAAAGTGGATTTAACAATTGACATCAATAAGGGATCATAGCTTTCACCTGGTCAGTCTGTCATGAAAAGAGCAGGTGTTCCTAATGTTTTGTACACACGCACACATATATACATATATATACACACACACACACACACACATATATATACAGTGGGGGAAAAAAAGTTAGTCAACCACCAATTGTGCAAGTTCTCCCACTTAAAAAGATGAGAGAGGCCTGTAATTTTCATCATAGGTACACGTCAACTATGACAGACAAAATGAGAAAAAAATATGGGGCGAATTTGCACAATTGGTGGCTGACTAAATACTTTTTTCCCCCACTGTGTGTGTGTGTGTTGTGTGTGTGTGTGTGTGTGTATATATATATATATATATACACACACACACACACACACACACACACACATACATAAACACACTGCTCATTCTGATATTTCTTAATTTCTTTCTTTTTTGGATTTGTGTGTATCGATTTGTATTGTTAGATATACTGCACTGTTGGAGCTGGAAACACAAGCATTTCGCTGCACGTGCGATAACATCTGCAAACTAAGTGTACACAACCAATAAAAATGTGATATGAAGCAAATTGGCAACAGGAAACATGAGTTTCATTGTTCTGTTTGCTACCGGTTGTTAACAACAGATGGCATTGCTACCTCGGTGGAGGTACGGAGAGGCCAAATGAAAACCATACATCAAATGTGATGACTCAGCAAATTGTAGCTGTTAAACATACACTGCATTAGTGTTCCACGGTATACCGAAACTTCAGTACTTTTTCAATGCTAGAACATGAAAAACACTACAGTAATAAAAAAAAAAGTTTTACTTTCGGTACTAGCCTAGCACTTTGTTTATGATAATATGCAAACCATAACGTAAAATATGCCGATTTCAAAGCTGACTGCCACCACAAACTTTATTCATTCACTTATTCGTTCTCTCTCACATCTCTACCAAAGATTATCAGCGAACTGACTGCCTTGCAAATGACGTCGTTACTGGTTAAAGAGACAGCGCACATTTTTATAAAAGAAGCTACTTCAATGCAAATGTTGTTGATCAGTACCCTAAAATAAGTCCTAAATGGAAGGGAAACAAATTGTTTGTCATCTGTAGCCCCTTAAAAATCAGCCAAAACAAGCTCAATAACTCAATGCATGCACACACCTATTTACCCAATTTATCAATAGAGATTTACCATTCAAATAAATTATTACCGTTATATATGTAGTTGGTAAAAACAAAGTCAAATTGATTGCATGATTGTATAATTGATTCAGTAATGTATACATGGCTGTCTCTGAAAAATTTTGATGTAAAGAAATTCAAAATGTCATGATATTGAACTCAAAAGATGCACAACGATTGCTGTGGTATCATGATGGTATTGAGTATTGTGATACTAAACCTGGTATCGAAGTCAAAATTCTGGTATTGTGAAAACACTGCACTGCAAAGCATCAGCTCATTTTTAAGTCATGAGCATTCAACCTCAATGTCCACCCCCAGATCCAATGATTCCAAGTTAGAAGACATAGCAAAAAATACACTGCTCAAAAAAATAAAGGGAACACTAAAATAACACATCCTAGATCTGAATGAATTAAATAATCTTATTAAATACTTTTTTCTTTACATAGTTGAATGTGCTGACAACAAAATCACACAAAAATGATCAATGGAAATCAAATTTATCAACCCATGGAGGTCTGGATTTGGAGTCACCCTCAACATTAAAGTGGAAAACCAGACTACAGGCTGATCCAACTTTGATGTAATGTCCTTAAAACAAGTCAAAATGAGGCTCAGTGGTGTGTGTGGCCTCCACGTGCCTGTATGACCCCCCTACAACGCCTGGGCATGCTCCTGGTGAGGTGGCGGATGGTCTCCTGAGGGATCTCCTCCCAGACCTGGAGTAAAGCATCCGCCAACTCCTGGACAGTCTGTGGTGCAACGTGGCATGGTGGATGGAGCGAGACATGATGTCCCAGATGTGCTCAATTGGATTCAGGTCTGGGGAACGGGCGGGCCAGTCCATAGCATCAATGCCTTCCTCTTGCAGGAACTGCTGACACACTCCAGCCACATGAGGTCTAGCATTGTCTTGCATTAGAAGGAACACAGGGCCAACCGCACCAGCATATGGTCTCACAAGGGGTCTGAGGATCTCATCTCGGTACCTAATGGCAGTCAGGCTACCTCTGGCGAGCACATGGAGGGCTGTGCGGCCCCCAAAGAAATGCCACCCCACACCATGACTGACCCACCGGTCATGCTGGAGGATGTTGCAGGCAGCAGAACGTTCTCCACGGCATCTCCAGACTCTGTCATGTCTGTCACATGTGCTCAGTGTGAACCTGCTTTCATCTGTGAAGAGCACAGGGCGCCAGTAGCAAATTTGTCAATCTTGGTGTTCTCTGGCAAATGCCAAACATCCTGCACGGTGTTGGGCTGTAAGCACAACCCCCACCTGTGGATGTCGGGCCCTCATACCACCCTCATGGAGTCTGTTTCTGACCGTTTGAGCAGACACATGCACATGTGGCCTGCTGGAGGTCATTTTGCAGGGCTCTGGCAGTGCTCCTCCTGCACCTCCTTGTACAAAGGCGGAGGTAGCAGTCCTGCTGCTGGGTTGTTGCCCTCCTCCACGTCTCCTGATGTACTGGCCTGTCTCCTGGTAGCGCCTCCATGCTCTGGACACTACGCTGACAGACACAGCAAACCTTCTTGCCACAGCTCGCATTGATGTGCCATCCTGGATGAGCTGCACTACCTGAGCCACTTGTGTGGGTTGTAGACTCCGTCTCATGCTACCACTAGAGTGAAAGCACCGCCAGCATTCAAAAGTGACCAAAACATCAGCCAGGAAGCATAGGAACTGAGAAGTGGTCTGTGGTCACCACCTGCAAAACCAGTCCTTTATTGGGGGTGTCTTGCTAATTGCCTATAATTTCCACCTGTTGTATATTCCATTTGCACAACAGCATGTGACATTTATTGTCAATCAGTGTTGCTTCCTAAGTGGACAGTTTGATTTCACAGAAGTGTGATTGACTTAGAGTTACATTGTGTTGTTTAAGTGTTCCCTTTATTTTTTTGAGCAGTGTATATTACACTACACAGAACACACATTTACAATGCATCTCCTCTAGGGCTGGGCGATATGGCCTAAAACTCATGTCTCGATTTTTTCGAACTTATTGGCGATTCACAATATATATCTCGATTTAAAAAAAATGTTCTCTAAATAAGCTTTGTTGTACAATTAAATGGCCAAATATACTGCATTTAAAACAGTCAGCAATAATCGAATGAGCTTGTGAAATTATACTTAGGCTGAATATATGCCTTCCATAACCATAAGACCCACTAATCATTTAATTATTTGATCAAAATAGTTGTACCTGCTTTTTTGCAATAATCACTTATCTGGCTTTCAGGTCTGTATTTAAAAATGCCCTTTTTGTTACAAATTTCAACAGAACCATGCATAATGCATATTCACTAATAATTAACATCGGTCTCATAAACAATCTCTCAAGCACAAGCCCACGTGCTAGTGAGTAGCCAGCTAATATATAGATTTCAAGTTTAGCCAACCTCATAGCAAATGGGTTTCATTTAATCTCTCCAACTTTTCTGTCTTCTAAATCTGATCAGAGATAGAGGAACATTGATTGACAAAGGGAACCCCATCAAATACAGCTGGCAAAATCATTTCAAACTAGTCACTCTAGTGGACGTACAGTGAGCTCCAAAAGTATTGGGACAGTGACAAATTTTTTGTTGTTTTGGCTCTGTACTCCAGCACTTTGGATTTCAAAATTATACAAATGATGCAGACTGTCAGCTTTAATTTGAGGGTATTTTCATCCATATCGGGTAAATCATCTAGACATTACAATACTTTTTGTACATTGTCCCCCTATTTTAGGAGACCAAAGGTATTGGGATGAATTCACTTATATGGCCCCATATTCCTAGAACAAATGATGACATCAAGCTTGTCATGCTACAAACTTGTTGGTTGTATTTGCTGTTTGTTTTGGTTGTGTTTCAGATTATGTTGTGCCCAATAGAAATGAATAGTAAATAATGTATTGTGTTATTTTGGAGACACTTTTGTTGTAAATAAGAATAGAATATGTTTCTAAACACTACATTAATGTTGATGCTAACATGACTATGGATAATCCTGAATGAATCGTGAATATTGATGAGAAAGTTAGAGGCATAAATATCAACCTCCTCAAAAAATGCTAACCTTGTTATTGTAATGTGTCCAACTTTCTCACTCATCTTTATTCACGACTCATTCAGGACTATCTATAACCATGGTAGCATCCACATGAATGTAGAAGTGTTTAGAAACATTATATTCTTATTTACAATAATAGTGACTCTCGATGTAATTATTGTGTGCTAGGAATATGGAAAAAAATACTAAACTTTTGACTACTTTAATACACATAAGTGAATTTGTCCAAATACTTTTGGTCCCATACAATGGGGGGACTATGTACATAAAGTTCACCCGATATGGATGAAAATACCCTCAAATTAAAGCAGACAGTCTGCACTTTAACCTCAGTCATTGTATAATTTCAAATCCAAAGTGCTGGAGTACAGAGCCAAAACAAAAACTAATGTGTCACTGTCCCAACACTTTTGGAGCTCACTGTATGTAGCCCAACTCTTTGACCACATTGTGGTAAGAGTGCTCCTCCTACCTGACTCTCCTTTGCCTCGGTGCAGGAACTTAGGAAAACAGAAACCTGGAATGGGAACAGTGGAGTTATTGTGGTTTGCATCAAGATGAGCAAACACTTTTTTCACACAGCAATATTGACATACTGTATCTCTTCAGCAGAATGAAACCTTTAAAAGGTCCTACATTGGCTTGCTTCACAATTTAGCCAGGGGAGTTCAAAGTTCAACAAGTGTTTCTCTTAGAGCGTTTCTCTTCTCTTAGTCAAAGGTTATGGATATACTGACAAAATACGTGTCTCTACGCCCTAACAATGTGAGTCGTTGTCCACAAAGTGTCACAGCGGGCTGTCTAGCTCCCGCCTATCCTTTCTTTGAATTGGTGGATAAATTAATTATTTAAATACTTTTTTTCAATATTCGATGAGGGTTGTTGACGTCAACCGACTGTATTCAATGGAGAGATGCTATGCTACTAGACTCATACCATGAATATGCATATCCATCTTGAGACAACTCCGATAAGTGTTTTTCCTCAAAGTTGCAGGGATGTTATGTGTCCTACTTATTATGAAACGTCTATTCAATCAAATAAACCTCACGTAGCAAATAAGCCATTCATTTCTTTGTTGCCCAAATTCGACACTCATTGACCTCCATACAAAAACTCCTTGCTTGGTGGGCCAAAAATATATATATATAAAAAATATTCAGCAGAGTTGGGCATCTCTCTTTACCTCTTCCTCTGTCTTAGTTCAACGTACGTTTCTCTCAGATGCAGCAGATTTTGGCACTGAAGACAGTAGTGGAGCCAGCGTTCGATCAAGCAATTTCTACTCCGAGATAAGGTCTTGCGTCATTTGATCCCTTTCAGCTAGAGAATGGAAAATAATAATCTTATAAGAAATGCGTAGAAATTATTTTACCCTTTAAGTCTAAGAAAAAATAAATAATGTTATTTTATCAAAGACTCTATTACCCTTTCATCTGGAGAGATGATTATTTTAACAACGCTGCTTGTGATTGCTCATTTTCAGGACTTTTGTCCTTCAGATATCTCAGAATTTAATGGTATTTTTTCAGCTCCTGAAATGAATAGGCTCGACTCCAAAGCCCATCCATTCTGAAATAAATGAAGAGACCTTTGACAGCCTCAAGATGAAAGATGGCAGATAGCAGGCATCCAAATGAACTAACACGATACAGGGAGGTCACTAATCTGTTTTATCTCTAGGCAGATATACTGTCCACATGGGAAGCCATTACATAAGTATGACAGGATAATTTCATTTTGGTATGACAACTTACAGCTATAACAATGTCACTGTAAGATATATAGATCTTAACATTGGCCTGCTGAATGTACACTATTGGTCATTTGTAGCCGAGGACATTATAATGGTTATTTTAGGTTAGTCATACCATATTTGATCCCAGGCCTAAATGCTACATAACACACTTGATTCTCAGATACTTAGTTGGCCCATGTTGTTATCAACTCCTTGGGTCATGGTTTATTAATATGCAAAACCATTTTTCTGGTGATAAACACGGAGTATACAAAACATTAAGAACACCTGTTCTTTCCATGACAGACTGACCAGGTGAAAGCTATGATCCCTTATTGATGTCACCTGTTAAAACTACTTCAATCAGTGTAGATGAAGGGGAGGAGACAAGTTAAAGAATGATTTTTAAGCCTTGAGACATGGATTGTGTATGTGTGCCATTCGGGGGGGGGATGCAACGCAATATTAGGAAGGTGTTCCTAATGTTTGGTATACTCAGAGTACATCATACAAGTCTGACAATGGACAACTGCATAGTCACAGAATAAGCCGAGCTATGAATAAAAAGGTCTGTAAATACCGATGTTTACCGACTTCCGTTAGCGCGAGACATACAATAAAAAGGTTTACAAGCTGCTTTAGCTGAATACCAGCCTGAGTCATCACAGACAAACTGTACTCATCAAGGCCTTCCTACCTAGTTTGAACCTAAACCATATGTTCTCATTTGACAGTTTCTCAATTGAATGAGAAGATCAATACGATTGATATTTGGAATGTTTGAAGATACTCTTGATAATCTATATACTGACACACCACACACATTCAGCCATTCTTCATGACTTTCCTCCTTATACCCCTGTTGTTCAAACTGAACCCCAAGGTTGACCCCAATGACTTATTGAACATAACTCGACTGCATTAGCTCCTCGCAACAAGGGTAGGTCAACACAACATACTGTACAAGCCATATTGTATGGAGCTGCTCTGGAAAATACAAGTCACTGTTTTCCTATGCCACTCAAAACACTAGCCGGATCTTTCCTAGTTGTGCAACTAGTGTACTGGTTTGGCTAATAACAGCCACAGAAAGAGAGGTGGGTTGGGTGATGAGGAGTGGGAGAAATTCAAACCCTTGGTAGGTCATGGGCCTGCCATGCAGGACACCAAATCAGACTAGCTAGCATTAGCCCTCCATGGAAATGTCAAAGTGCCAAGCAAGCAGTGGGAAAATGTCAACAGAACAGCAGGCCCTTATCCATCATAGTGTAGTGAGTGACATCATGAGTGAATGCCCTTCTGCGCTCTGATTCAGTGTTCACTGTTCATCATTATACGAATATAGATGGGCTCCCATGTTTGCATTGGACTGTTTGAAACATTACAAAAACATCTGATGGAAACATTTGCCAGGAACTACATTGTGGAAGACCCGTGCTAGGCCTTCCTCCATCTCTTGACAGTGAAAGTGATGGGCATGTTTGCTTTTGATGAGGGTGTCCTGTCCATTGTTAGAATGAGAGAATCTGAATGGCACATGGTCTACTTCAGAATTAGGCCGCAGAAAAGAGTGCAACTCAAACTGTGAAAACGATCGGCTAAACTGAAAAGGTGATACTGTTCGAGCTACTTCAAGGGTATTAATAAATAATAAACGAGGCTGCTATCAGACTATGGGATAAACTCATACAATTCCTTCAACATTTTCTATATATGTTATTAAATATCCAAATTAGCATCAAACATGTTATATTGTTGATTTCTTGACTCGGAAAGCTAAATTGTTTGACGACATAATTGTCTGTGGGTTCCTATAGATTCAACGAGGCCTATCATTGACCATAAGGAGCGTGGACCCGCTTTCTTCCCTCATATCTCTAATGTAGGCTATGCTTTTGAATTCACCACAACAAGACGCTTTGAATATCCAAAAGGCATTTAGTAGAGTCAATTTCCATTTAGGCCTGCTTTCATGGG
This sequence comes from Coregonus lavaretus, assembly GCF_964263955.1. NCBI lineage: Eukaryota > Metazoa > Chordata > Actinopteri > Salmoniformes > Salmonidae > Coregonus > Coregonus lavaretus. The sequence goes on from NC_140008.1 coordinate 10,452,729, forward strand.
AGGTAGGCCTAAAGCCACATTCAATTCAACAGACCATACTGAGTTGAACAGTGCTGGCAGGTAGCCTAGCGGTTAAGAGCATTGAGCCAGTAACCGAAAGGTCGCTGGTTAAAATCCTTGAGCCGACTAGGTGAAACCTTTGTCGATGTACCCTTGAGCAAGGCATTTAACCCTAATTGCTTCTGTAAGTCACTCTGGATAAGAGCGTCTGCTAAATGACTCAAATGTCAAACATAAACACATTCCATACGTCACCATGTGGATATGTTATGCTCCCATAGAGAATGATAGAGACTAAAAGGCCATATTAGCATGGGCAGCGCCATTGAGGGCTTCCACCATGTAGTCAACTGGGTGGGTCTTCCACTTCATGATCTCTCCTGGTGACCCTGTTGGAGTCATGTCCAATCAGGTCATCTGGACGGATCAGCCAATCATGAAGAAGAAAAATGACTACTTTAAAATGGAGATAGCCTTAATGGCACTGGCCATGTTGTTAGACACTATAATGTCACAGACACAAAGAGGAGTCTTCTGTCTCTATGTTTGCTCCTCATCTGAATCTTGGGTGACAAGGGATGTGGTACTATGGCTGCGTTTACACAGGCAGCCCAATTCTGATCTCTTTTCACTAATTGGTCTTTTGACCTGAAAAATATCTAAGTGAAAATATCTGATGTTTAGGGTCAAAAGACCAATTAGTGGAAACAAAGCTCCGAATTGGGCTGCCTGTGTAAGTAAACGCAGCCTATGTGGCATCTACCATTCAGACATGTTGGCTCATGTAACCTAGTAGGCTATAATTACAATTTCATCAATAAATAACGTTTAATCTAATTAGCCTATAATAAAGACTAACACATAATGAACAGCCTATAAGTATGATGCTTTGTGCGTTTAAATGCAGTGGGAATAGACTGACAACATGAAGGCTACCGTGCAAGCGCTATAGCGGTTATTAGGCCTACCGTATGAGGTGATTGCAAACTCCAAGAACAAAACGCGTAACATCCAATTGACCCGACATAGTGAATCTACCCAAGCCAGGGCCGCCGCCGCATTCCGCGGCCCAGCTGTCAAACATTCAACAACTCAGAATTGGCTTGCTTTCAAAACTAAGTTCTGGGCAATGGATAGTCTCGCTGCTATGATACAAATGCATCTATAAAATAAAAACAAAAGACTGCACTAAACTGTCCTTGTTGTCTGTTTCAGATAGGCCTATAGAGTGCCCTTTACATCTACGCCTAATTTAGGCTTTAACATACCATGTCATTCGTTGACAATAACAATAATGTATTGTCTTTCATCAGCAAAAAGGTTAGGGGCAGGCAACAAAACATTTATATATTTTGAGACTAAGATCCAGAGAATTGTGAATGCGCACGTTACGTGTTTACGCGAATGTGGATAGCGAATATATCCAACAAAGAGAACATACTATAGGCTATAAATCACCTATCTGTCCCTAGATGTCTCAGTCGGAATATATTAGTAGCATATATCTTTGCACTTAATACCCAGTTTATCTTTTGACACTTACCGACTTTGAACGGGTGATGTATACTGCCTGAAACGCGTTTTTTATTGGCCGGAATCTCTTTCCATGTCAGAATCACACGGTTTAACAATACTTCGAAGACTCTGTTTTTCAGGAGGAGTTGGGATGCCAATAACCTCGGTTGTTTTTCCATGTCTTCACCAATAAGTCACCGCACTAGGTGACTTAGAGAGCGTATCAATGTTATCTTAATCTAAGCATTTCTTTAGTAATTTATCGGGTTACTGAGACCCATTCTCTACACAAGGAAACAATGTTGCTGTTTTCGACTGCCACAATTGGATAGCGGATTCTCCATTCACCAAAAGGGGACGGGCTGAAATTACGCTTGACGTCACGACGTATTCCAATTTTGGTGCTAGAGAAAGAGGCTTTGAGATGAGCTTGTTCAGAGAGCAAATATTTCAATAAAATAAAATACAATTAATATGATTGTAGGCCTATGTGTATATTTGTAAAATAAATACAATTAAATAAGTGTTATGTATTTTAAAAACGTCAGAATGACACTCAAACGGACCATTATTATTTCACTTTCATGTTAGGCCTACTACTTCTATCCAATAGAGATAGATCGAGGACTCTAGTGGCCAAAAGCCTGATCGTTTTAGCATGGACAGCACCATTGAGGACTTTCACCATTTTTAAGTAGTGAACTGGATGGGACTTCCTAGGGGTTAAGGAAGGATCACAGAATTCCATCCAGGTCACCAAGAGGGATCAGACAATGAATTCTACTTGTGAGCAAACATTCCATAACTACAGGTGGCAGTAAATCGCCAACCTTGGCATTATATCTGTTCAAACAACACACTCCAGGTGGCAGTATGCACCCTTTCAGTTTGTTTACCAACTCATAAAAGTAGTAGTAGAAGAAAATTGACTACTTCAAAATGGAGATGGCCTTAATGGCAGTGCCCGTGCTCTCACAGACGCCATAATGGGACAGATACAATGATGTCATGTCTATCTAAGTCTATGTTCTATCCAGCACTTATAGTCCTTGATTTTGTGCCATAGGTGCACTTTAATCCCAAACAGTTGTACTAGCTCATAAGTAATAAGGTCATAACAGTCAAATGTCGTTATGCAGTTGACCAAACTATAAAGTGTTGAGCTCTGTTGAGATTTATGCCACTTTAATTGAAGAGGGCTCAATATTTTATAGGTAATTTGTGTGGAACGCTCAAAAAAGTTTAGGTAGTGTCATGACGTTCTGGTTGGTGGGTCATCTCTCCCTCAGGAAAGCTGAGTCAGCCATCTTGAATTTGCTTTGATGCGGGGATGTTTGGGCCGCCCGTGTGGATCACAGTTTAATTTGTTTTAATTTGTTTGCAATGCGCAGTTTTATGCTGCTCGCTTGAAACCACCACCACCTCCGTTTTTATCATTAGTCTTATTGCCTTCGTTTTCTTAAGCGCCATCTTATCATCACCTCTGATTTGGTAAGTAACTCTAATGTTGTTTTTGTTGTTTTTTTAAAAATTGAATTTCGATAGTCTTAAATGTGGAACTGGGAATACATTTGTACAATGTGCACAGTGAATATTTGTTGTAAATAGTTTAAAAAATCTAAGTAATTGTAACTTTAGAAGTTGTTAAATATGTGACAAATACGTTACGTTACTTCATCTTACAACGGTGTAACGTTATCAGCAGGTTTCCTGGATGAACTACATTTCCCATAATGCATGTTTGCCCGGGACATTGACGGTGGAGGAAGGTCCATGAGTTTTCGCTGTTCGCCGGTAATGCAAGTGCGTACTGTGAGGATACTTATTTCAATAAGTGTCTGCCTTACACAGTAAATATTTTACGTTATCGAGCTGTGTGTACGTGTGTGCTAGCGTGAAACGAACAATGCTAAACAACATAATGTGAGTGTGTTATCATGATGCTAACCAGGCCTGTGTTTGTATTTCTTCCTAGGCTCAAGTGTGTGGTTGTGAGATCATCTCGAAATCCTTTTAACAGTTCAGGTAGGATGTATTATGAAATAGTGTTACTAATGTAATACATTGCTAAAACCAAGTATAGAGTGTATTTGTTATAATTCATTGGTATTATATTTAAAAGGTGATCGAATAGCTCCTGATTTGTAATGTCATTAATGCATTTCTTTTGAAGCAATGTTTTAAAAAAATGTACAAGTGAATAGGTTGGTTTACTTTTAAGTTTAAATTTCCCACGTATCTCGTTAAAGTTTTGACCAATGAGTTAACTTGTTAAGTTGTGGCCAATGGGAGAGTGGACTGGTTGCCGGGAAAGAAAAGGGAGGGAAAAGTTGAAAGAAGAGAGAGGAGAGACGTTAGTGGGGTTGGTGAAGGAAAAACGACCAAAGGAAACGATAAAGAGAGAACAAAACCATACCTACAGAGTTTTTTTTAAGGGAAATCCTGATTTTATTTCTATAAGAGAGTGTTTATTATTTAGTTAAGAAAGACCAAGTGGAGACTGAAGCTGCCGTCGCATTGTGGAGACATTCGACATCCTAGAGGTTAGCCTAGCATCGTGCAAGACTTGGAGAGAATTGCTTGTGATGATCAGTTCGGGTTTCCAACGGATGTCTGTTGCTGCTACCGAGTACTGGCTGCATTGATAGCTGTGTTCGCGGTGGATCTTGTGAGGACACCTGCACGGAACTACTATATTTTGCTGAGGCATTATCTACAAGTAGTGAGTAACTACAAATGTGGGGTGGACTTCGGGACTTTATGTATGTCCTCATTTTTTTTATGAGCTCCAACGCGCGCCCAGGGTTTAAGCAAGCTTGCAAATAATTTGGACATGGGGTTGTGGAAAAATCATTGGGGTTTATAATTTGTATTTCTTTTGATGTGATACATTGAACATTTGATTAATATAGATCTTGAACCTTATGTCTGTTGTATTGGTGGAGTCATTTACTGTTTCAGTTTCATTTAATGCATGGGAAAGCATATCCTTATAACAATAACCAAGTCTATAATCATTCTATCTGAAGTTAATACCCTATTTGTCATTCACCCTAGCAAGTTTACAATAGGGATTCTTATTGGAGATGTCCTTCTCACCTAATATCCCATGCTGTTCAGATATTCTAAATAAGGTAATATCGTGAGAGTCAAATTCGAGCCTGGTGAGAGGGTTACACTAATAATTGGTTTTATTTTATGTGTTTCCACAGTCATTCTTTTGCTATTTCTCTAAATGTTTTTATCTCAACTGTGGGGTCAACAGTTGATCACTTGAACCCTTTATTAATACTTTGTTAAATACAAAGAACAACAACAGAAATAGCAGATCTATAAGCACACAACTTTGATGCTTTGCTTGTTAATAACTAACTTGCTTATCTTTTAACATTTTCATTTTTACTATAATTAGTGTACAATGAATGTTTTTGATATTTGTGTAATTATTATTGTAATGGATATTTTTTGTCCATGTAGGAACAACGTGATGTAAATATGAGACGGGCCCTCGTCCTTCGTGCACTTCCTGTGTACCTGCTTGAAATGCCTCCAAGTTTTTCAGGACCTGTAATGTAAGTGTACTGGCCTCACTATCAATCCCTTTGCTTAGCTATTCAGTCAGCTTAAACATGACATCACTCAAAGAACTCTAGGAGAACCAGAGGGGCATTCCAGAAAGCAGGTTATGTGAAAACCATCAGTATAGCCAATTGTATTTTTTCCAACAACGTAATTTCAAAGTCTGTGTTTCTAGTTTGTCGCCGCATTGAGTATAAGATAAAATGTTTTTATATTTCAGTTTCAGCCGATTTTAAATAAAACAAAATAGCCTAAAATAAAACATTGAACAACATTCAACCACTTCCTTAAAGGCTAATATAAAATAAAGCGATGTTAAATTCAAAATGAAAAGACGACTGCATCTGAAACTCTGTCAGTGATTTATATAACAGCCGCAGCCAGAAAATGTCTGCTTCCTGTTTTCTCCCGTTGCCATGGTGAATAACCGTATCGGAGCTCCATTGATGATGGCTTTTTACTAGTCGTCAGGCACAAGCTCAACTCCGAGTTAACGTACTCTGAGTCAACTTACCTAACTCAGATCAGCTGTTCTGTAACTGAAAACTCAGTTTCACTTCACAGGGTAAGTCAACTCTGAGTTCAGGGTTAGGCTCAGTTTGTTGAACCTCCTTTCTGGAATAGCCCCCAGAACCTGTTTATGAAGTTTCCTTGAGTTGTTATTCTGCAAACTGACATGTAGAAATTACATAAATGAAAAGGTAAGTATAAAGAATTCCACTAAACAAAAAGTATGCTTACAGGTAGGTGTGAAACTAACATAAAATAATAAGCATGTGTAAAGAAAATAGTTTAAACATGTAGCTTAGTTGCAGTCTAAGTGCAAAGTGACCGTAATGTCTAGACATCATTAGCATGATTTGTATCCTTGAGGGGCTGAACTCATTTTTGTATTATTTGTGTTTTATAGTCAGCAGATGGTCCAGACCTCACTGACACTCCGGTGGCTCTCCTGACAGTTGTCACTGATGATACTACTGATGCGGCCCTCTTCAGCCCTGAGAGCATCTGTATTGTCGTGGAAGATGAAATACTTGTGAGTGGTCCCACAAACCTGGCTGACTCATTTCTCCTGCTCTTTGGGTATGTCTATGCACTAGACCTACAGTACCCAAAGAATCTTGAGCTTACATTCACATTTATCCAAAAAGTTGTGATGTGTCTTGAGGACAACAAACCACTGAAAGGCCGTCTACTGACACTGAAGAATGATTTGTTCAATGAGTGAATCACTCAGAATGGACTATTTGTTGAGCTGAGTATTGAGGATGTTTTTAGTTTTTTTCCCCTCTTTACAAATGTAATAATTTGCCTCTTCTACCTCATGTTTAATATGTTACACTGTTTGCCTCTTCTACCTCAGATGTAATACATTGATTGTTAATAGATAAATATCACAACATTGACGTATTGCCAAGCCCAAGTTTTTGTACTGTACTTGTGGGAAACGACTGTTGAATTCATGCACTATACATGTTTAATGTTGTGTGACCTAATGCTTACCTTGATGTTGCCAGTTGAAGTACGGCACAGTAGAAACCAGTACTTTTATTTGAATGTTTTATTTTAAAAAAGTGAGTTGCAGCCTTCAAGGTACAGTAAGTGCCAAAACGTTTTAAATGGCTCCACATTCTAATAGTTGTCATTGCTGTTGAGGATGGATTATAATTAGAATCTTATTGAATTTTATCATGAAGCCTTTGTGAGTTTTTATCATAATGTTTACTGAATAGTGTGATATGGAGACCCAAAATACTGAATCTACCCTCTGTAGCAATGACCACTATCAGAATATGGAACTATTAACACTTAATGTACTTTAAAACACATTTTGTTTTTATGGAGTCATTTCCTTTTCCTTTTTTGTTTTAATTTATGACAAGCACTTTGTTTTGACTGAGCTCCTTTTGATTCGTGCCTTTTTAAAAGCACATTGTGTTGAATAAAAAAAAAAGTTAAATTGTCACTGTGGTGTCACTTTCATGTTTTCTAACATTATTCGCTGATTATAATTGTGTAATGGACCAACATCAGTATTTCAGTTTAGAATTAATTTTGATTGCATGTCCCACATTATGAGTTGAAGAATATTGAAAATTTTGAGTGTATTTCACACATTATATGAGTTGAAGAATATTGAAAATGTTGAGTGTATTTCCCACATTATATGAGTTGAAAAATATTGAAAATTGAGTGTATTTCCCACATTATATGAGTTGAAAAATATTGAAAATTTTGAGTGAATTACTCCCTAATTATAAGTTGAGGAATATCAATATTTATAAGATAACATTGAGATAATTTAAGGCAACTGTAAATGTAATTTTTATTTTATGTAAACTTAAAACATTTAAAAACATCACTAAAATATTTTTGTGTAATCTGTTACAAAATAATTTGAGTTATGTGAACTTATTAGGGTTTACAGTGTGGACAAAAAATGAGTTTTATTTTGACATGAGGTAAGCCGAGAGGAAGTGGGTCTACAACAGACCCACGTTTGTAAAGTCTGTTCAATAATATTATCCTTTAGATATTTTGTCTCAAATTACCCCTCTCATAATGACCAACCGCCCTGCCCACCGGCACATTAAGTTTAAATGGAATTGTATTTAACTTCTGGCTTCCCACGGACTGTTGTTGTGCAACCGAGTACATTTGAAAGCAACGCTAGTGTGTGTACTGTAAATACAGCTGCGTTGCTAAAAGTAACTAGTACATTGGGTGCAGTAGGTCTTTAGACTCTCCTGGAGGTGGTTTGTAAATCTTCCCTAGCGTGAGGAATTTTTTTTCTTATTTCTCGGGACTCTCGTTTGAGGTCAAGCAGGTCATAAACAGTTTCTCTGTATTGTAAAATTATGCTTTTGTTAATTCCATGAAGTTTGGACGTTGAAAGGGATTGAATGCATTTCTCACAAAATGTATTGCTGCAAAGCAGATCAATCTATGTGCTAGTTAGTCACTGCAGTAGATCATTCAAGAAAACAACGTCTTCAATGGCCAGTACTGTATAATCAATGATCTCACTAACAAATCATCATTGGTTTAATTGGAACACAACACATCTCTGTTATGTAGTGGCTGTGTGAGCAATGACAGCTTTGTCAGAGTCCCATTACAATGAACTGGGAGTCTGTAGTTAGTACATAGTGAAGCATTGAGGATGAGTAGAATGCCATCTTGGAGTGATGTCATAATGGATCATGGGGTCATAAAAAGATATAATCCTCTTGCCATTAGGCTAGAATCTTAGGTGGGAGAACATTCAGAGAGAAGGTTAGTTGGAGAAAGTCATCATATTGGTAAGTAATGTTTCTAAATTGTTCCTAAAGTTATGGTGAATCTACTATCAAAATCTATAGTATAAAGAGAAGTTTGCATAATTGGTTGGTCACAGCTTGTTTAGTTTGGATACAGGGCTGTTTTATGGTGAGATGCAAAATAATGTGTTAGAGGCACTAAAAATGTAGGCATTGATGAAAGGCACCGCATAGGGCATAGGTCACTAACAGGCGGACCGCGGTCCGGATCCGGACCCAGAAGCCGTCCCATACGGACCCGGACCAAAACAAAAGATTATGAATTAAAACCTGACGGGGCGCTTCTATTTTAATATGCACAGCTTTTGTAGTCTTTACGGTACTCGTTTTGTGAATGAGGAAACTCACCGACCAATTGCATGTGAGTTAAGCGATCCCACGTGATACCACTCAGCCAATGAAGTCTTTGCATTCCTGGCGGTAAACATTGGGACTCTACAGTGCAGACAGATGAGAGTTTTAGAGGCAAGTTACCAAGGAAAAGAAAGTCGGATTAAAAAGATAGCGATATATGTAGAAAACAAAGGGAGCGAAAACAGACGAATGAGACGGAGAAAGGGAACGAAACAGACGAGTGAGAAACAGACGAATGAGACGGAGAAAGGGAACGAAACAGACGAGTGAGAAACACGAATGAGACGGAGAAAGGGAGAGATACAGACGAGTGTGCCGGAGAAAGCTGAGGAAAATACGAGTGAGACGGAGAAAGTTGACGAAAATATGAGTGAGACGGAGAAAGGGAGCGAAACAGACGAGTGAGGCAGAAAAAGGGTAACAGTTAGAGAAAATAAGGAACAAATGGCACTCTCCAAAAAAAAGAAAAGTGGACAATGAAAACAGAGCATTTAATCCAGAATGGACAGACTCATTTCAGTCCACCAGGATCCTGAGCAACACATTCACTGCCCAACAACGTGCTCTTGAGTGTTCCCTCAGAGTTTCTTGGATTTTGGGTAAACACAAAAAGCCATTTACAGATGGAGGGGTTGTCAAAGAATGCATGAGTGCAGTAGCTGAAACACTACTTGAGGGAAAACAAAAAAATGAGCTTTGTGATAAAATAAAGCAAATTCCCATGTCAGCATCATCTGCCACAAAGAAAAGTGAAATATTAACTCAGGATGTGCTAACCCAGCTAGATGAAGCCATGCATAAGGCACCATGTGTAGGCTTAGCTGTGGATGAGTCCACTGACATATGTGACAATGCTCAGCTGTTAGTGTTTGCCAGGTTTTTCAACACAGCCCAGAAAACATTCTGTGAAGACATGTTAGGTGTCACTCCCCTTCAGACCAGTACAAGAGGAGAGGATATCTACCTGGCCATTAAGGAGATGTTAACAAAAAGAGGAATAGAGCCAAAACAAGTGGTTTCAATAACCACAGATGGAGCCCCTTCTATGATAGGGAAAGAAAAAGGAGCTGTAGCAAGACTGAAAGGGGACAATCCTGAGCTTTTATCTTACCATTGCATCATTCATCAATCTGTCCTCTGTGCCTCCCTGTCAGATGAGCATGCTGAGGTGATGAATACAATGATGAAAATGATAAATTTTCTCAGGGCATCCTCTTCCTACCAGCATCGCATGCTTAGGGAATTCCTCAGAGAAGTTGATGCCAATGCTGATGATCTTTTGCTGCACAACAATGTGAGATGGCTCAGCAAAGGCAGGGTGCTAGAGCGCTTTTGGTCCATCAGGAGGGAATTAGCATCTTTTTTGGCAGAGCTAAGCAGTCAGAAGGCAACACAGTTTTCTCTCTTTTTAGAAAATGAGAAATGGATGGATAATGTGGCCTTTTTGGTTGACATCACGTCACATCTGAATGAACTGAATTTGAGGCTACAGGGCAAGGACAATTCAATTTGTGAACTGATGACAGCTGTTCGCTCCTTTCAGAGGAAACTTGAAGTGTTCAAGGAAGACCTGCAGGGAGACTGTGTACACTTCCCAGCAGTGCAGGAACAGGTTCAGGGACAGAGAGATTTGTCTTCTTTTGTTGATTTTATTGATAAGCTGATTGTAAACTTCAGCAACCGTTTTGACAGCTTCAGCTTTGGAGAGCAGCTCACCATGTTCATTCAGAACCCATTTCTGATCACAGATGTCAGGGGGTTCTCAAAGGAAGTCACACAGCACTTTAAATGGGTAAATGCTGGGTCTCTCCAGATGCAATTGGTTGATCTCCAAGCAGATGTGGCCCTGAAAGAGCAGTTTGTAAGAACTGACCCTTCCACTTTCTGGTTCCAAATGGTCCCTGAGACTGCTTTCCCGGGTCTGAGGAAAGTAGCCCTATACATCTTGACCATGTTTGGCTCCACATACAACTGCGAGGCAGCTTTCTCCACAATGAACATAATTAAAACTAAATATCGTTCCAGGCTCACCAATGAGCACCTTCACATGTGTATGAGAATGGCCCTGACTCCATTCAAGCCCAGGTTTAAAATTCTGGCAAGACAGGCTAAAGCTCAATTCTCTCACTGAGCAAAAACATGGTGGAGTAGGATATGAGGGGAAGAAAGTGATACTCTAAAACTGTTCAATTGTTAAGATCTGTTGAGATTTATTATTTGTAAAATTGGTTGAGACTGTTGAGTCAAGATGTGAAACAGAAAAGGGGAAATTCAAACTTTTCCTCCCTTTATATTATTTTTCTGAAGTTAAGCACTTTTTTTGAAAATGCACAATTTTCACATTTTATTTATTTTCTCTTATTTTGACATGCAGCCCTAGTTTTATTTAGTTAATTAATGAGAGCACATTGTACATATCTACAGTCATACATATATGTTCAGTAGGGCTGCCCCTCTTAGTCGATTAGTCGACTAATCGGTCGTTTTGGTCTTAGTCGACTAAGATTTCTTTAGTCGATAAGTCATTTTTTATGCTTATTCATGCTTAATTACTCATTTCCAAGTAACTTATGAGAACATTTCTGGTGAACACGAGATTTAAAGTGGTGCTTTTGCAGGATTAATTTCGGAGAAACTCAGTTTTACAGATGGTTAATTAACTACATTTATATTGCGCTTTTCTAGTCTTGCACAGCTCTGTCGATTAAATCAACTAATCGATTAGTCGACAAACTCATATAAGTGTTAGTCGACTAAGAATTTCTTTAGTCGAGGACAACCCTAATGTTCAGTTCTATGTTTCGTGATAATAAATATTGTCAACAAGTTTTTGAATTGTACTGAATTAATTTGATTAGACGGTCAGTTATTGATTACATTCAGAACTACTAGGCTACTTAAATATATATACCACTAAATTGTTAGACATTATGATCTTCTGGACCTTTGCTTCAAAACATTTTCTCTAACTGGACCTTTTTTAAATTTTGTTGAATACCCCTGGCATAGGGTAAAAGGCTTTAATAGTAGTTTGAATGGCTATAGGGACACTGGGAGGTCATGTTTATTGGACATACTGTCACTATAATCACAGGATGCATAGCCGCGGGAAGTAGAGGAGGACCAAGGCGCAGCGTGGAATGCGAACATATTTATTAATTGATGATCACACGAACAAAAACAAAACGAAAACGTGACGTCCCTGGTTACATTCACAAACCAACACGGAACAAGAAACCACACCAAATGAATGCCTAACGGCTACCTAAGTATGACTCCCAATCAGAGACAACGAGCTACAGCCGTCTCTGATTGGGAGCCACCCTGGCCAACATAGATATACAAAACCAGAACAAACACAAATGAAAACTCACACCCTGGCTCAACATACTAGTGTCCCCAGAGCCAGGGCGTGACAGTACCCCCCCCCCCCCCAAAGGCGCGGACTCCGACCGCGCCAACCAAACACCACAGGGGAGGGACCGGGTGGGCACTCCGCCTTGGAGGCGGATCCGGCTCCGGGCATGATCCCCACTCCCTCTCTAACCCCCCAAAGTACCCCTGGTCCGGTCTGACCCTGCTGACCGGAGCTGGACTGCACACTGGTGGAGCGGATTGCTCTAGCTCCGGCGTGACGCAGCTGACCCGTGCCGAACCAGGCACCGGTGGAACAGGCACGGGCCGTGCTGTACTGACGACGCACACTACTGGCTTGGTGCGGGGGACAGGAACGGGCCGAGCCGGGCTGACGAAACGCACCACTGACTTGGTGCGGGGAGCAGGAACGGGCCGGGCCGAACTGGCGACGCGCACCACTGACTTGGTGCGGGGAGCAGGAACGGGCCGGGCCGAGCTGGCGACGCTCACCGTAAACATGGCAATTGTGTATAACAATGTCATGCTAGCCATTTTGAGGTTAACTGTGAGAGGATGCAGTCAAATTGCCGGGGTCTGAGGGGCTATGTCCATTCTAGTCATTCTATTTCTATGAGAGTAGTTTACAGAAGGGTTTTATAAGTCTGCACAGAGACAGAGAAGTAAAATACACATTCAATTGACAATCTGCAGGGAAAATTGTCAGTACTTTTCACATACAGTGGGGAAAAAAAGTATTTAGTCAGCCACCAATTGTGCATGTTCTCCCACTTAGAAAGATGAGAGAGACCTGTAATTTTCATCATAGGTACACGTCAACTATGACAGACAAAATTAGAAAAAAAATCCAGAAAATCACATTGTAGGATTTTTAATGAATTTATTTGCAAATTATGGAGGAAAATAAGTATTTGGTCAACAACAAAAGTTTCTCAATACTTTGTTATATACCCTTTGTTGGCAATGACACAGGTCAAACGTTTTCTGTAAGTCTTCACAAGGTTTTCACACACTGTTGCTGGTATTTTGGCCCATTCCTCCATGCAGATCTCCTCTAGAGCAGTGATGTTTTGGGGCTGTTGGTGGGCAACACGGACTTTCAACTCCCTCCAAAGATTTTCTATGGGGTTGAGATCTGGAGACTGGCTAGGCCACTCCAGGACCTTGAAATGCTTCTTACGAAGCCACTCCTTCGTTGCCCGGGCGGTATGTTTGGGATCATTGTCATGCTGAAAGACCCAGCCACGTTTCATCTTCAATGCACTTGCTGATGGAAGGAGGTTTTCACTCAAAATCTCACGATACATGGCCCCATTCATTCTTTCCTTTACACGGATCAGTCGTCCTGGTCCCTTTGCAGAAAAAGAGCCCCAAAGCATGATGTTTCCACCCCCATGCTTCACAGTAGGTGTTCTTTGGATGCAACTCAAACACGACGAGTTGAGTTTTTACCAAAAAGTTATATTTTGGTTTCATCTGACCATATGACATTCTCCCAATCCTCTTCTGGATCATCCAAATGCACTCTAGCAAACTTCAGACGGGCCTGGACATGTACTGGCTTAAGCAGGGGGACATGTCTGGCACTGCAGGATTTGAGTCCCTGGCGGCGTAGTGTGTTACTGATGGTAGGCTTTGTTACTTTGGTCCCAGCTCTCTGCAGGTCATTCACTATGTCCCCCCGTGTGGTTCTGGGATTTTTGCTCACAGTTCTTGTGATCATTTTGACCCCACAGGGTGAGATCTTGCGTGGAGCCCCAGATCGAGGGAGATTATCAGTGGTCTTGTATGACTTCCATTTCCTAATAATTGCTCCCACAGTTGATTTATTCAAACCAAGCTGCTTACCTATTGCAGATTCAGTCTTCCCAGCCTGGTGCAGGTCTACAATTTTGTTTCTGGTGTCCTTTGACAGCTCTTTGGTCTTGGCCATAGTGGAGTTTGGAGTGTGACTGTTTGAGGTTGTGGACAGGTGTCTTTTATACTGATAACAAGTTCAAACAGGTGCCATTAATACAGGTAACGAGTGGAGGACAGAGGAGCCTCTTAAAGAAGAAGTTACAGGTCTGTGAGAGCCATAAATCTTGCTTGTTTGTAGGTGACCAAATACTTATTTTCCACCATAATTTGCAAATAAATTCATTAAAAATCCTACAATGTGATTTTCTAGATTTTTTTTTCTCAATTTGTCTGTCATAGTTGACGTGTACCTATGATGAAATTTACAGGCCTCTCTCATCTTTTTAAGTGGGAGAACTTGCACAATTGGTGGCTGACTAAATACTTTTTTCCCCCACTGTAAATGTAAATTCTGTCAATTTGGAATTTACGTTATGGTCAAATTAATCTTTTTCAATTGGGTAAAAAATTAATGTGGAACTGTTAAAAGTGATTTGCTTAATTTCTTTTGATGCCGATGCTGTCTTTAGGTTGTTTAAGGATTTGTTTTCCATTAGCAGCATCCTGTAGGTTGCTAACATTTAGAAACTCTCTTTTAGAGCTCTTTCGTTATGGAAGTGCACAGTATTGGTCAGGGTGACTTGCATGTTGAGGTGGGCCTGCTAAGGAAGGAGGTGGACCTGCTGAAGCAATTGGTCTGTATGGGGGAGATGAGATGGATAGAGAGACAGTCTCTGGAGATGAATAGAGAGATGGTGTTGAAGGAAGTGGAGAGGGACATACTTGAGAGGATGAAGAGGGAGGAGAAGAAGGAGCATGCAAAAATAAATCAGATGAAGGATGAAGACTTGCTGTTGATGGATATTAGAATGAGGGAAAGGGAGAGAGAGATGGAGGAGGAAAGGAGGAGGTTCATGGAGAAATCTGAGAGGCAAAAGGTAGAGAAACAGATGGCGCTCCAGAAGAAAAGACAGGAGGAGAGAGACAAGTGGGAGATATCTGAAAAGAAGAGAGTGGAGGAATGGAAAGAGTTTTACTGGAAGGAAGAAGAAGAAAACCGAAAGGAAGATGCATGGATGAAAGCAGAGAGGAAGGTGGAAGAAGCAAATAGAAAGGTGGAAGAAGCAAAGAGAAAGATGGAAGAAGCAAAGAGAAAGGTGGAAGAAGCAAAGAGAATGATAGAAGAAGCAAAGAGAACGGTGGAAGAAGCAAAGAGAAAGGTGGAAGAAGCAAAGAGAAAGATGGGAGAAGAACAACAGATGCTGAAAAAGCAAGCCAGGCTAACGGAGACCCTGAGCGATAGAAAAAGAAGAGACGGGGAAGAGAGAAAGGAAGATGAAAATAAGTGTGTGAAGGAAGCAAGGGAAGGAGACAGGAGAGAGCTCCTGAAAGAAAAGAGACTAAGTGCAGAAGAAAATATGACACACATGGAGAAACAAACTAGAGAGCTGGAGGAGGAGAGGAAGAGAGAAGTTGAGAGTCAGATTAGAGAAGAGTTGAGAGAAAGGAAAGGCGAAAGAAAGCACGAGGAGGACATGAAAATAAGGAAACTGGAAGACACGGAGAGAGGTGAGATTTTAGGAAAAATGAGAGAGTTGGAGGAGATGACAATAAAGATGGAAAGACAGCATGCAGAGAAGACAGCGATGGAGAAGGAGGAAAGAAAGAGGGTGGAAGACACAGTGGGGAAGAAAAAGGTGAAAAATATAATCTTGGAAGTGTGGGAATTTCACTTTGGAAGTGATGAAAGTTCGGAGAGTGACGATAGCGAAAGTGAGGAAACACCAGACAGTGATACTGCAATTGTCAAAACAACCGAAAAGGTTGAGAAGGAAAACAGTTCAGATGAGAAGAAAGACAACAGTGTGGGGGTATGTCAAGATAGTGACACATCTGTGATTGAGGAAATCAACATGAAGAAAGACATGGTTGACAAAGACAATACAGACAACAACGTTGGTAAAGAGAAAACAACCCAAAACAACGAAAAGAAAGAGGAGGGTGAGAGAAAAGAGGGTCAAAGCCAAGACACAGAGACATACAAAACAGATGGAGCAACAGAATCTGACGAGCTCACTTTGACTCCTGGAAAGGGGTCAGATAGCAATGACTGTGAGAGTGTCAAATCCAACCAAGTGGAAGAAGAGGATGACCAAAAGGACAAAGGAGAGTTAGAGAGTCAGGAGGAGAGGAAGGAGGACAGGATACTTCCTGGAGTAGAGGGAGAGACTCAGCATCCTCAGGAAGACCAATCGGAAACGTCAAAAGGTAAAGAAGAAAGATGTTTGACAGCATGTGCAATTTGTCATTTTTCTGTTATTAATTGTAGTGAATGCCACTGACATCGATGACACTTACCTTTTCACACCTTTATCTTCAAATGTCAGATTTCTCCATCTTTGATGTGGCAGAGGTGAAGACTCAGGACCCTGATGAGGATCAACCAGAAAAGGTCAAAGGTAAAAAGGAGAGGGAATAGACAGAGAATAAAGTGTGATATGTGAGGTTAGCTTCAACACCTTAACTTATACTGTCTGTTTCCCAACTCCCTCTCTCCCAGATTCCTCCATCTTCTCAGCTGGTGCTGAGGTCAAACAGACCCAGTGCAAAGGTCATCTTAGTTTACAGTTCTTTTGTACATTGAAAGTGTTATACAACTGCACACATGGAGTGTGGTATTAACATCCTCCATTTTCCTTTGTCTTGTCAGATGTCTCCATGGTTACTGCAACTGAGTCAAAGACTCTGAATCCTCAGAAGGACCAGCCAGCAAAGTACAAAGGTAAAGACCAGGGCCCGGTTTCCTGATAGCGATGGAACTTAAGCTTACTAGTGTTTTAACGATGCATCGTTTTTATAATGGCCGAAGATGTCACATGCGTTTCCCAAAACACCACGCAGAGAGAACGTTCACTAAGTGCGTCATTGGAGTAGGTCTCGATACTGATCGAAAGAAAGGCAGGGCTGCTCTCTGATCAGATTTCTCCATTTAAATCTTACCTTAACATTATAATTATTCCACAATACTGATGACGGATCAGCTCCTAGAGAGCCATTACCACCTTATGGCTGCAAATATTGAGGCGGCTTATTCTAATGCTTACCCTATAATAATGCACTAAATCACAGATTCATTTGGCCCATCAGTGCGCACATGTTGTTACACATCATGAAATATATTGAGGTAAAAATTACAGACAGTGTAGCCTACAAATAGAAGTAAATTGACTGAACATGAAATTGATTTCAATATGATTGAAATATAGGCCTATACAGCCAACTGGATTTTTTTTCTAATGCAGTCATCTCGGTTTTCAGTTGAAGCAAATGTTTATCCTTCGCTTGTTGAATTGCAAAGATATTGGCAACTTCGTATTTGTAGTTAACTTCCTGCCGAAGTTATCGTCAGTCACAGAGAGACAGATAAACTGCTTGATTCTATGTTTAGCGGATGTCTTCTGTGCAGAAAGTGACGCGGAAGGGCAAAAAAAATCTAACGACGCATTTAGCTGTCTGATATCAGTGGAGTTTTCTGGTTGAATCACCCTTCTTTCCACCCAATTTTGTTTTTATGTGATGACGTTGAATCAACCTCTCTCTCTCTCTCTCTCTCTCTCTCTCTCTCTCTCAGAATTCTCTGTGTATTCCACGGGCAGTCGAGGCGTGGCCAAGGTCCCCCAGGTTCTGCAGGTCAAAGTGAGTAATAAAAGTGAGAGTGTCCAAAAGAAAGATGGGAATGACAAAGTAACAGCGCCAAAGACAGATGCAGAGCTCCTTATGGACAAATTTGAGAGGATAGCAGAAGAGGAGAGAATTTGGCCTTGTCAGAAGGATAGGAGAGATAAAGACCAGGCCAAAGAGATAGAGGGAAAGAGAAAGGAGGAGGAGGTGCTGTCTAAAGAAGAGCAGCGCAGGCTGAGGAATGAGAAGGCCTTACAGGAACACCTGGACAGGGTAAAGAATCCGGAAATGACAGGCAAACAGACCAGACAACCACAATGTAAAGGTAGGACCAGGCAAAGTGACAAGGGACTCAAACACAAAACATTTCATTCTCTGTGGTTTAAAAGCAAAGAGCACCATCGCGCTCTCCCTAAAGTTAGGTTGGTGCGTAAAACCCTTAAATTCAAATAAGCAATAAAGTGTGATGGTCCGCACTCAAAAAGATGTCGCATAAAGCTGACGTCATTTTTTTTGTTTTTGTTTTTGTCTTTTTCACTGCATGAGGGATAGCGTACACAGATTATGTGTGACTACTCCTCTGCTGCATTGAAACAGCCTATAGGACTTAACTCTACTTTTACTGCTGTGTGTTATTGTCCTATCAAATCTCCATTCATATATATTCCTTTTCTGTCCTTAGATTACTCTATTTTCACTGCATCAGGGCTAAAGAGCAAGGACCCGCATGATCAACAGTCAGCAAAATGCAAAGGTAAAACATGAAGGGGGATAGAGAGGGACAGACTTTTCACAAAGTATTTGATGACACAGTGCAAAGATAAAAAGGACGAGAGAGAGAAAGAGAGAGAGACAGAGAGAAAGAGAGAGAAAGAGAGAGAGAGAGAAAGAGAGAGAGAGAGAGAGACTAAGAAGAGAGAGACTAAGAAGAAAGACCACTAGTGGATAAGGAGAAGAAGAGCTCAGTGCTTAAAGTTCAGAATGTGAAGTGAGCATGAATTCCTTCAGTATGTTTATCTATCTCTCCTCTTTCCCACCTCTCTCCGCAGATTTATCCATCTTTTCAGCTGATGCTCAGACGCAGCAGTGCAAAGGTAAGAAATAGGAGGGGTGCAGCATTATGAATTGCTGTGTCATATAAGACCCACTACCCACTGGGCACAAACTGGTTGAATCACCCTTCTTTCCACCCAATTTTGTTTTTATGTGATGACGTTGAATCAATATGGAAAACTGCTTGGATTTGCAAAACGTCATCAATGTAAAGGAATTTCAGTAATGTTTGTATTTTTTTTCACCCAACTTTTAACCTAAATCCAATGACATGGTTCACATTTAGTTGATTTCACGTTGAATTCACGTTAGTTGACAACTCAGTCAAATGTAAATCAAAACTAGATGTTGAACTGACGTCTGTGTACAGTGGGTAATATTTTAATTTTTTATTTTCATGTCATCTTAGTTTACAGTTGTTTTGTACATTGAAACCATTCAATCTATGGTAGTCACACATTCATATTTGGATTGCAGCCTATTACATGAATACAATGATCTGTTGGACCATTGATATTCACTGTCCTTGAACTTGTCTAGTAAATTATATTGTGTTTAGTTAATTTGAAAGCATGTCCAGCATGAAAGCATCGTCAATATTGTACATCTTTTAGTGTTTAGGGTATTATTTTCAAACACACTGATATTAACACCAGCCATTTTCCTTTTTCCTGTCAGATGTCTCCATGGTTACTGCAACTGCGTCAAGGACTCTGAAAGCTCAAGAGGACAACCCAGCAATGTGCAAAGGTGAAAAAGGCTAGAATGACCATATTGATGCAATGATGCGTGCTGAGCTAGCTTGAAAGCTTGTTCAAGGTGTTTCTATTACGTCTCTATGTTATATCTGTCTAGTAATGTCCCTTCTCTCTCTTCTCTTGTCTGTGTTTGCTGCAGCTGGAGGAAAGACTCAGAACTCTCAGACGGACCAGGCAGCAAAGGTCAAAGGTGAACAGGACCTGACAAGTGGGGGAATTAATCAAGAGAAGACGGAGATAGAGGTCCTTCAGAGATCTCGTCAGGAACAGCTAGCTAAGTGCAAAGGTAAGGAGGGTTGGAGGTACATGCTATGATAAGTAGAGCTGTCTGAGGTGCTTTTTTAATTTTAAATACAACTTTTAGTAATTTAGCAGACGCTCTTATCCAGAGCGACTTAACAGTAGTGAGTGCATACTTTTTATACTGGCCCCACGTGGGAATCGAACCCACAACCCTGGTGTTGCAAGCGCCATGCCATACCAACTGAGACACACTAGGCTCTAAATAACAGCGATGATGTTTATTTCCAATCTCTCGCTCTCTCTCGCTCTCTCTCGCTCTCTCTCTCTCTCTCTCTCTCTCTCTCTCTCTCTCTCTCTCTCTCTCTCTCTCTTCTCTCTCTCTCCCTCTCTCTCTCTCTCAGATTTCTCTGTGTTTTCCACGAGCAGTCAAGGCGTGGCCAAGGTCCCCCAGTTTCTGCAGGTCAAAGTGAGTAAGAAAAGTGAGAGTGTCCAAAAGAAAGATGGGAATGACAAAGTAACAGATCCAAAGACAGTTGCAGAGCTCATTATGGACAAATATGAGGGGATGGCAGAAGAGGGGAGAAGGGGGCCTTGTCAGAAGGATAGGAGAGATAAAGACCAGGCCAAAGAGATAGAGGGAAAGAGAAAGGAGGAGGAGGTGCTGTCTAAAGAAGAGCAGCGCAGGCTGAGGAATGAGAAGGCCTTACAGGAACACCTGGACAGGGTAGAGAGGACAGGCAAACAGACCAGACAGCGCAGGCTGAGGAATGAGAAGGCCTTACAGGCACACCGGAACAGGGTAGAGAATCAGGAAGGGACCGGCAAACAGACCAGACAACCACAATGTAAAGGTAGGACCAGGCAAAGTGACAAGGGACTCAAACACAAAACATTTCATTCTCTGTGGTTTAAAAGCAAAGAGCACCATCGCGCTCTCCCTAAAGTTAGGTTGGTGCGTAAAACCCTTAAATTCAAATAAGCAATAAAGTGTGATGGTCCGCACTCAAAAAGATGTCGCATAAAGCTGACGTCATTTTTTTTGTTTTTGTTTTTGTCTTTTTCACTGCATGAGGGATAGCGTACACAGATGTTTCTGCTTTGCATCCTTCAGGGTGGTTTAGCATCACGTTGTACTCAGATGATGCCATCTTAATCCCCATGGGGAGGCTAGTAAAACTGTATTACATTTAAGTAACAGCAGTGTATCTCACTAAGGTACTGAGTTATGTGTGACTACTCCTCTGGTGCATTGAAACAGCCTATAGGACTAAACTCTACTTTTACTGCTGTGTGTTATTGTCCTATCAAATCCCCATTCATATATATTCCTTTTCTGTCCTTAGATTACTCTATTTTCACTGCATCAGGGCTAAAGAGCAAGGACCCGCATGATCAACAGTCAGCAAATGCAAAGGTAAAACATGAAGGGGGATAGAGAGGGACAGACTTTTCACAATGTATTTGATGACACAGTGCAAAGATAAAAAGGACGAGAGAGAGAGAAGAGAGAGAGACAGAGAGACAGAGAGAGACAGAGAGAGACAGACAGAGACAGAGAGAGAGACAGAGAGACAGAGACAGAGAGAGAGAGAGAGAGAGAGAGAGAGAGAGAGAGAGAGAGAGAGAGAGAGAGAGAGAGAGAGAGAGAGAGAGAGAGAGAGAGAGAGAGAGGAGAGAGAGAGAGAGCTAAGAAGAAAGACCACTAGTGGATAAGGAGAATAAGAGCTCAATGCTTAAAGTTCAGAATGTGAAGTGAGCATGAATTCCTTCAGTATGTTTATCTATCTCTCCTCTTTCCACCTCTCTCCGCAGATTTATCCATCTTTTCAGCTGATGCTCAGACGCAGCAGTGCAAAGGTAAGAAATAGGAGGGGTGCAGCATTATGAATTGCTGTGTCATATAAGACCCACTACCCACTGGGCACAAACAGGTTGAATCACCCTTCTTTCCACCCAATTTGTTTTTTATGTGATGACGTTGAATCAACATGGAAAACTGCTTGGATTTGCAAAACGTCATCAATGTAAAGGAATTTCAGTAATGTTTGTATTTTTTTTCACCCAACTTTTAACCTAAATCCAATGACATGGTTCACATTTAGTTGATTTCACGTGAATTCACGTTAGTTGACAACTCAGTCAAATGTAAATCAAAACTAGATGTTGAACTGACGTCTGTGTACAGTGGGTATATTTTAATTTTTTATTTTCATGTCATCTATGTTTACAGTTGTTTTGTACATTGAAACCATTCACTCTATGGTAGTCACACATTCATATTTGGATTGCAGCCTATTACATGAATACAATGATCTGTTGGACCATTGATATTCACTGTCCTTGAACTTGTCTAGTAAATTATATTGTTTTTAGTTCATTTGAAAGCATGTCCAGCATGAAAGCATCGTCAATACTGTACATCTTTTAGTGTTTAGGTTATTATTTTCAAACACACTGATATTAACACCAGCCATTTTCCTTTTTCCTGTCAGATGTCTCCATGGTTACTGCAACTGCGTCAAGGACTCTGAAAGCTCAAGAGGACAACCCAGCAATGTGCAAAGGTGAAAAAGGCTAGAATGACCATATTGATGCAATGATGCGTGCTGAGCTAGCTTGAAAGCTTGTTCAAGGTGTTTCTATTACGTCTCTATGTTATATCTGTCTAGGAATGTCCCTTCTCTCTCTTCTCTTGTCTGTGTTTGCTGCAGCTGGAGGAAAGACTCAGAACACTCAGACGGACCAGGCAGCAAAGGTCAAAGGTGAACAGGACCTGACAAGTGGGGGAATTAATCAAGAGAAGACGGAGATAGAGGTCCT
>NC_140008.1:11075525-11264528 GCF_964263955.1 Coregonus lavaretus
GCTCCATCTTAAATCTGCTGTACTTTCAGAGCACTCACAGTTAAGAATTCATGTACATCCTTTATCACATTACAGGGTATTTTCACTGCATACTGTAATATCCATATTCTCATATATTTCTCTATTATCTTGTCTTTTTTCATCTTGGTAAACGTGCAGGTTGATTGAACATTGTCAAGTGATTAAGATGAATTGTGTTACCGTGGGTGGATAGTTAGAAAGAAAGGGAAAAAACAGGAGTGGTAAGCAGCCCTCAGAGGGACATCTATAATGAGCATCATGAAAATGGAAAAACATCTCCCAGGCTTGATGAGTGGTGTTTGTTATTCAGGCGATTAAACAAATCCAGAGACATGCTTGCTGTTTGTAATTTTACAAAAAAAAATAACTAGATATCATACACAATGGAAAAAAATCTATGGGCTTCCTGAGTGTTTATCGTTGTTAGGTTTGGGGCGTTTTTCATGGAAAGTTTAGAAACAGGTCACTGAGAATTGATAATGATGTGCTAAGCCACAGTAATTGGCAGTGTTCCAGCCTTGTTTGCTAATTATCTTGTTAGCCCACAGAACTATTTCAAAACCATGCTCTTTTAATCAATCGTGAGCTGCACCTGGAAATACATGATCTTTTTTTTAACACATCTACGTTTGAAAAGCCTTTGTAAGATCACTTACCCAGTAGGCCTATACGTGGAACTCAGTCCGTGGCGGTTGGTGGGAGGAGCTATAGGAGGACGGGCTCATTGTAATTGCGGAAACAGAATAAATGAAATGGTATCAAACACATCAAACATATGGAAACCATTCCATTCCAGCCATTACAATGAGCCTGTACTCCTATAGCTCCTCCCACCAGACTCAACTGCACCAATTAGCAAGATGCTTTAACTCTTGGCTATTTCCTAACAGAAAAGACCAGAGAAATTAGCTGTGAAACTAAGAGGAATATAAGAGGAGGTAGTTTCATAGCCAGCTGTTTGCCTGCAGTCCTATTCCTTACAACACGAGCCGAGGTGGCTACCCAGCAAACTCGGCAGTTACTGGTACTGAATGCCTTGAGCTTTATACCTGCAGTTGAGAAAATTGTTCATGAATACCTGAAGAAGTGTTTTTCTGCAAAGATCCATTGTATCAACATCAGACAGGCGCTACTAATTCAATCAATTGCAGAAGGAAAACTGCACTGCAGGATCACTCAATGTTTAGGCTGTATATCAAGAACAGGTGGTTTGTCATTATAACATGACTATGTTCATGAGGTTGGGGGTACTGTACGTCGATTGTTGTTGCTTTTGTTGTTGTTCATCTGTCTGAAATGGTTGAAATACCGTAAAATTATAAAGCACAGATCCATGGCACTTATACCACGGGTCCATTTAAACAGTTATACTGATGGTTTTGAAAGTTACTTTTTCTTTCAGTTCAATGATTGTGTGTAGTGTAGTCACATGTTGAATCTGAATGTTTTTGCACTAAAACAAATACAGCTTGATCAGTAATCAGCATATAGCCTGTGACAATGTTGGCCATTCTCAGAAGGCTATTTCTCAAGTGCCACAGCACACAACACAAATCCTTTCTGATATGTGTCCTCTTTATGGATTTAAGTCTCTACTGCCATCTAGTGCTTGGTAGACCAGGACTTACATACCACTGGGCCACACCATCTAAAATATTTACACATTGTTATGACCTTGAAGTTAAATGAAGCTAATGGCACATAAAACATGCCAGTGTTGTGGCAAATTAGCTTTCTCCATCTAGATCTCACACTCAACAAGGAAACAATGAAGAAATCCTTGATTGTGTGCAACGTTCTTTGAGTGCTTTCCCATGAGTGCATCCCTCGAGAGTGACTGTTTGTGACTATTTGCTTGCAGGCACATACTGCACTGAATGAGATTGCCCTTTGTGTATATGTATATGTACATATCAGTGGAGGCTGGTGGAAGGAGCTATAGGAGGAAGGGCTCATGGAATAAATGGAACGGTATCAAACACATGGAAACCACGTTTGACTCCGTTCCATTTATTCCATTCGAGCCATTACAATGAGCCTGTCCTCAGAGAGAGAGAGAGAGAGAGAGAGAGAGAGAGAGAGAGAGAGAGAGAGAGAGAGAGAGAGAGAGAGAGAGAGAGAGAGAGAGAGAGAGAGAGAGAGAGAGAGAGAGAGAGAGAGAGAGAGAGAGAGAGAGAGAGAGAGAGAGAGAGAGAGAGAGAGAGAATATCTGCAGCGAGACTTTTTTCGTAAGTGTGTGAACAAGGCTTTAGTAATTATGTTCCTACACTCATCTCCTTCGTTGCCGCTGACTTGGTAGGTGACAGTATACTGGTGAAACTCTATCAAGTTGACTCATGAAGAATGGGTAATGAGGTAAGTCAACTTCATAGGATTATTGGGACACATTCTAAAGTGAGGACTGAATCATGGAGGTGAGTACCATCGTTATGGGGGATTGTATACCCTCCCTTTTCTCACCAGTGATGAGGGAAATAATTCCTCAGGGTGGGCATGGGGGTTGAGAGGGGTGGATAGGAAAGGTAGAGTGATGGATAGTCCTTGTTCTAAGGACTATCCATGTTGGTCTCTAACAGGATGGGAAGAAAGAAAGAGTGTTGGGGTGGGTTTCCTCAGTGTCCACCCTGCCCGCACCCCTCCTCAATCTCCCACAATCTAAGAATGGAGGAAAAAATACTTCCGAGCATGTACTTCAGGGGTGGCATGTAGCCACGCCGTCAGAGAGGCTAGCCAGCATGCCAGTTCGAATCCCAGGTCCGACAGGAAAAATCTGGCAGGAAATTGAGGTGGCGACTGGAGGGATGCTGGTATCAAATCCTAGATGCCATCCTTGCTCAACAACAACAGTGCCCAGTGTACATACACACGTTTTACAAATTATTTTCAGCGTCCGTTTTGTTTCAGGGTTGGGTTTTATTTTAACGTTATCACCCACCAGCATGGCATTGTTTATTAATCCGTAGAACATGAACCTACAGGATCGGGTCACCGCCTTGATGTTAGCGGAGAACGACAGGGTGTTGTCCAGGGTCACGCCAAGGCTCTTTGCACTCTGGGAGGAGGACACAATGGAGTTGTCAACCGTGATGGCGAGATCATGGAAAGGGCAGTCCTTCCCCGGGAGGAAGAGCAGCTCCGTCTTGCAGAGGTTCAGCTTGAGGTGGTGATCCGTCATCCACACTGATATGTCTGCCAGACATAAAGAGATGCGATTCGCCACCTGGTTATCAGAAGGTGGAAAGGAGAAGATTAATTGTGTGTCGTCTGCGTAGCAATGATAGGAGAGGCCATGTGAGGATATGACAGAGCCAAGTGACTTGGTGTATAGCGAGAATAGGAGAGGGCCTAGAACTGAGCCCTGGGGGACACCAGTGGTGAGAGCACGTGGTGCGGAGACAGATTCTCGCCACGCCACCTGGTAGGAGCGACCTGTCAGGTAGGACGCAATCCAAGAGTGAGCCGCGCCGGAGATGCCCAACTCGGAGAGGGTGGAGAGGAGGATCTGATGGTTCACAGTATCAAAGGCAGCAGATAGGTCTAGAAGGACGAGAGCAGAGGAGAGAGAGTTAGCTTTAGCAGTGCGGAGAGCCTCCGTGACACAGAGAAGAGCAGTCTCAGTTGAATGACCAGTCTTGAAACCTGACTGGTTTGGATCAAGAAGGTCATTCTGAGAGAGATAGCAAGAGAGTTGGCTAAAGACGGCACGCTCAAGAGTTTTGGAGAGAAAAGAAAGAAGGGATACTGGTCTGTAGTTGTTGACATCGGAGGGATCGAGTGTAGGTTTTTTGAGAAGGGGTGCAACTCTTGCTCTCTTGAAGACGGAAGGGACATAGCCAACGGTCAAGGTAATAATATGCCATTTAGCAGACGCTTTTATCCAAAGTGACTTACAGTCATGTGTGCATACATTTTTATGTATGGGTGGTCCCGGGGATCGAACCCACTACCCTGTCGTTACAAGCGCCATGCTCTACCAATTGAGCTACAGAGGACCACATACGGATGAGCTAGTTAAAAAGCTACGATTTAAAAAATATATACATTTCATGACCAAAAGTATGTGGACACCTGCTCGCCGAACATCTCACTCCAAAATCATGGGCATTAATATGGAGTTGGTCTCCGCTTTGCTGCTATAACAGTGTCCACTCTTCTGGGAAGGCTTTCCACTAGATGTTGGAACTTTGCTGCAGGGACTTGCTTCCATTCAGCCACAAGCACATTAGTAAGATCTGGCACTGATGTTGGGCGATTAGGTCTGGCTCGCAGTCTGCGTTCCAATTCATCCCAAAGATGTTCAGTGGGGTTGAGGTCAGGGCTCTGTGCAGGACAGTCAAGTTCTTCCACACCGATCTCGACAAACCATTTCTGTATGGACCTCGCTTTGTGCACAAGGGAATTGTTATGCTGAAACAGCAAAGGGCCATCCCCAAACTGTTGCCACAAAGTTGGAAGCACAGAATCGTCTAGAATGTCATTGTATGCTGTGGCGTTAAAATTTCCTTTCACTGGAACCAAGGGGCCATGAATCCAAGGGGCCATGAAACCCAAACCATTAAAAACAGCCCCAGACCATTATTCCTCCTCCACCAAACTTTACAGTTGGCACTATGCATTTGGGAAGGTAGCGTTCTCCTGGCATCCGCCAAATCCAGATTCGTCCATCCGACTGCCAGATGGTGAGACGTGATTCATCACTCCAGAGAACGCATTCCACTGCTCCAGAGTCCAATGGTGGCAAGCTTTACACCACTCCAGCCAATGCTTGGCATTGTGCATGGTGATCTTAGACTTGTGTGCAGCTGCTCGGCCATGGAAACCTATTTCATGAAGCTCCTGACGAACAGTTATTGTGTTGACGTTGCTTCCAGGGGAAGTTTGGAAGTTGGTAGTGAGTGTTCCAACCGAGGACAACACATGTTTACGCGCTACGTGTTTCAGCACTTGGCGGTCACGTTCTGTGAGCTTGTGTGGTCTACCACTTCACGGCTGAGCCGTTGTTGCTCCTAGACGTTTCTACTTCACAATAACAGCACTTACAGTTGACCGGGGCAGCTCTAGCAGGGCAGAAATTTGACGAACTGACTTGTTGGAAAGGTGGCATCCTATGATGGCCAGATTGTGATACAGCCTGGAGTCGAACCAGGGTCTGTAGTTACGCCACTTGCACTGAGATGCAGTGCCTTAGACCTCTGCGCCACTCGTTAGCCCTGAGCAGCCACTACTCTTAAACCTTTGGATGCCGTCTACCATAGCGCCATTCATTTTATCATAGGTGACAGTTTTAACACTCACAACTGTATCCTGTATAAAAATGTTGGCTGGTCCTCATTGAAGTCCCGTAGATCACTTCATTACTCTCTTTTTGTTTACAAAGCTCTACTACACAAGCTTCCAACTTACCTAACTTTGTTGTTAAATTATAAAAACATGAGATACCAAACCTGTTCACAGGGTCGGTTAACTCTTGAGGTTCCTCGGGTCTCCACCAAACTAAGTAAATCCGCTTTTAGTTTTAATGCACCTCATTGCTGGAACCAATTACAAAATTCATTACAATTGGATGTTCTGGTGCCACTCGGGCAATTTAAAATATTGATTGGTGACCTTCGTACAGAGGAATGTAACAGTTTTTCTTGAATATTTGTGTTGTGATGTTTATTTTATTTTACATCGTATCTGATTTTGATTAGATGTTGTCTTATGAATTGTATGTGCAGGGCTCCCTTGTGAAAGAGAGAGAGGTAAAATTATAAATAAAATAAAACTTGAGCCATGGAGCAAATTAAAATAGTTGTTTTTGCACCTCCACTTTTTTTACGATAAAATTATCATAAACCATTGGATAATTTGTAAATATTAGAATTTTATAAATGGTATAATTGCGTGATATGATAGTATTTTTCGAACCCATTCCCCCCATCGCCCCAAGATGAATATTTTTGACCATTCAAGTTTTGCTTCACTACACGCTCCACTGCTTTGATTGGTGTAACGTTAGATAGAAACCACAAGTGTCTAACAAGATAATGAAAAGGCACCCGCGAAAGAAATTTCAAGGAGCATAGTCATTGTAGCCTATCATTTCACTTCCCCTATGAGAACCATGAACACAGGCTGACTTGGCTTTGCTGTACCGCAGCCGAAGCCTGCCAGCAGCCAACCTACCAAAAACCTTTACAATATAGAAAAACGATATCAGCTATCTTTCAATAGTTATTCAATAGTCATCATATTCTTTCTAACTATTTATATGGAAGATTCGTGGCAGTAATGTATGGAAGATGCCAAAACTTTGAAGATAACAATAGTTGGCGAAGTCAAAGATAGGCCAGTGTGTTGAAGTTTTCCCTAAATCAATGCTTATGACAAATCCAGCTCCAGCCATAGAGCCAGCTGGCTAATCTTTTGAAAACAGTGTAGTTAAAAACAGTAACAACAGATAACATTAGCCAGCTACAGTAGATAAGGTTAGCATGCTAGCTAGCTACACTGAAAGCTGTCACTGCCCTATTTGTTGATGTTTATCAACTCCACGTGGAAGTTCCCACACCCAATTCGTGAATATGTATAAGTAGCGTTCATCATTTTTCAGAGGTGGAACCTAAATGTGCATTTCCTCTCTAGGACAGGAAATTACGTTGAAATAGTGGCGGCAACATTCTCTGGGGGGGGGGTCCTTTAACTTGTTTGACCATTTCTCAAGATAAGCTAGAGAAATGGAGAGGGAACATATCAAGCACATGCCCATTTAGAAAGGCAATTACCCCACAGGGAAATTCAGTTAAATCAATTGATGGGTAGAGACCATGATGTTTCAGATAAAAGCCCTGGGTGGCTGTTTGAGATAGTGCTGCCTGAAATAGTAATATTAGCTAATGGAGTTATGGGCTGTCAATTTATCTCCCCTATTTCTGCGCAGTCAGGTAAACACATTTATACACAGGCAGTTTGGTGACAATGATCAATGGCTCTTGACATTGTATGTCTGCCACTATATCTAATGGCATATTGGACAAGGGGGTTTATTGGCACATTGTAGTAGGGAGGGGAAAAACTGACACAATTTTGCAGAGGTATGAATATTTTATCTACTGAACTCATTAGATAGTTCTCCCTTTGGGGAACACCAAGTTTGTTTCGTGCCAGATTATTTGCATGATGAATTATACATGTTTATATTCAGCGATATGAAAACATACAGCTCCCAGATACTGACGATGAACAAATGAAGCCTTAGGGGGACCGTTGAGGAAACTGGCTATATTTACTTCGCACATCAAAAGGCGTGCTCCTTGGCCCAATTTAATGTCTACCTCACAATATTGCTAGCCACGCTGAGTAACACTACCAATTTCTTTACTTTGAAAGGCCACTTTAAAACTTTCCTGTCAGCTACAAGTATGATGGGAGAACTTCTGTTACCCATTTTTTTAACAGTGTTGTTGACAAATAGAAAGACATGACTGAGGACAATTAAGATACATTTTAAGAATACAACCTTGCTTGGACCACATAAACTCATAACAACTGGTCCAAGGTCAGATTTGCTACTAATCCCACACCTATTATGTATATGACTGAGGTATGAAGACCTGGTCCTGAGTCTGGTACTCGGGTACAGAAAGTAGACAGAGCCTTGGGTCATCTCTAAGAGTTTCTCCAGCTCTAGCATAAGCTCAATTAGGACATGACAGGCCTGACAATTGCCTGTAGGGCTATGGCCTCAACACAATCAGGTTGGCCATTTCACACCCTGGTGATCCCTCATCTCCTCGCTCCACAAGGGCTCGGAGAGTCCGAAGGTCCCAGATGAAGCTCTGACCTCCCTTCAAGTCTCTGTGTATATGGCTTGTGCAGGTTTCTCTTCAACCACCATGAAAAACACAGCTTCCATTTAACCTGTACATCAAATCTATAGGGACTGTGCATAGTAAAATGAACTAATTTAATTGAAATGTAACATCCCTGGTCCAGATCAAGCAGCAAATATGTGGTGACCCTCTAACCTGGTACTTGATAGAACACGATTGGGGAAAAAAGCTATGACATCGCTAATGATCTAGGCAGGCGACATGATCAGATCTCTCATTAAATCCTGGATGTATTGGAACAGGCTTTGAGCTAGCTTTCTTTTGAGCTAGCTCACACAACTACTTGTAAACTAGCTAACTATGTAAACTAGCTAACTATCTATTCAACCTGGATTCAGGGATAGATGTAACATAGTAAAAGTAAAACTGTCTCCCTCCATTTAGTATGATATGTTATGTTTCATATGGTATGTATTAATTTGTGGATGTCCATCATCCATTTTGTACAATACCGTGGGGAAAAAAAGTATTTAGTCAAATCAAATCAAATCAAATCAAATTTTATTGGTCACATGCGCCGAATACAACAGGTGCAGACATTACAGTGAAATGCTTACTTACAGCCCTTAACCAACAGTGCATTTATTTTTAACAAAAAAAGTACAAATAAAACAACAACAAAAAAAGTGTTGAGAAAAAAAGAGCAGAAGTAAAATAAAATAGCAGTAGGGAGGCTATATATACAGGGGGGTACCGGTGCAGAGTCAATGTGCAGGGGCACCGGCTAGTTGAGATAGTTGAAGTAATATGTACATGTGGGTAGAGTTAAAGTGACTATGCATAAATAATTAACAGAGTAGCAGCAGCGTAAAAAGGATGGGGTGGGGGGGGGGGGGGGGGGCAGTGCAAATAGTCCGGGTAGCCATGATTCGCTGTTCAGGAGTCTTATGGCTTGGGGGTAGAAGCTGTTGAGAAGTCTTTTGGACCTAGACTTGGCACTCCGGTACCGCTTGCCGTGCGGTAGCAGGGAGAACAGTCTATGACAAGGGTGGCTGGAGTCTTTGACAATTTTGAGGGCCTTCCTCTGACACCGCCTGGTATAGAGGTCCTGGATGGCAGGAAGCTTGGCCCCAGTGATGTACTGGACCGTACGCACTACCCTCTGTAGTGCCTTGCGGTCGGAGGCCAAGCAGTTGCCATACCAGGCGGTGATGCAACCAGTCAGGATGCTCTCGATGGTGCAGCTGTAGAATTTTTTGAGGATCTGAGGACCCATGCCAAATCTTTTCAGTCTCCTGAGGGGAAATAGGCTTTGTCGTGCCCTCTTCACGACTGTCTTGGTGTGTTTGGACCATGATAGTTTGTTGGTGATGTGAACACCAAGGAACTTGAAGCTCTCAACCTGTTCCACTACAGCCCCGTCGATGAGAATGGGGGCGTGCTCAGTCCTCTTTTTTTTCCTGTAGTCCACAATCATCTCCTTTGTCTTGGTCACGTTGAGGGAGAGGTTGTTGTCCTGGCACCACACGGCCAGGTCTCTGACCTCCTCCCTATAGGCTGTATCATCGTTGTCGGTGATCAGGCCTACCACTGTTGTGTCGTCAGCAAACTTAATGATGGTGTTGGAGTCGTGCCTGGCCATGCAGTCATGGGTGAACAGAGAGTACAGGAGGGGACTGAGCACGCACCCCTGAGGGGCCCCCGTGTTGAGGATCAGTGTGGCAGATGTGTTGTTACCTACCCTTACCACCTGGGGGCGGCCCATCAGGAAGTCCAGGATCCAGTTGCAGAGGGAGGTGTTTAGTCCCAGGATCCTTAGCTTAGTGATGAGCTTAGAGGGCACTATGGTGTTGAATGCTGAGCTGTAGTCAATGAATAGCATTCTCACGTAGGTGTTCCTCTTGTCCAGGTGGGAGAGGGCAATGTGGAGTGCAATAGAGATTGCATCATCTGTGGATCTGTTGGGGCGGTATGCAAATTGGAGTGGGTCTAGGGTTTCTGGGATAATGCTGTTGATATGAGCCATGACCAGCCTTTCAAAGCACTTCATGGCTACAGACGTCAGTGCTACGGGTCGGTAGTCATTTAGGCAGGTTATCTTAGAGTCCTTGGGCACGGGGACTATGGTGGGCTGCTTGAAACATGTTGGTATTACAGACTCAGTCAGGGACATGTTGAAAATGTCAGTGAAGACACTTGCCAGTTGGTCAGCACATGCTCGGAGTACACGTCCTGGTAATCCGTCTGGCCCTGCGGCCTTGTGAATGTTGACCTGCTTAAAAGTCTTACTCACATCGGCTACGGAGAGCGTGATCACATAGTCATCCGGAACAGCTGGTGCTCTCATGCATGCTTCAGTGTTGCTTGCCTCGAAGCGAGCATAGAAGTGGTTTAGCTTAGTCAGCCACCAATTGTGCAAGTTCTCCCACTTAAAAAGATGAGAGAGGCCTGTAATTTTCATCATAGGTACACGTCAACTATGACAGACAAATTGAGATTTTTTTTTCCAGAAAATCACATTGTAGGATTTCTAATGAATTTATTTGCAAATTATGGTGGAAAATAAGTATTTGGTCACCTACAAAAAAGCAAGATTTCTGGCTCTCAAAGACCTGTAACTTCTTCTTTAAGAGGCTCCTCTGTCCTCCACTCGTTACCTGTATTAATGGCACCTGTTTGAACTTGTTATCAGTATAAAAGACACCTGTCCACAACCTCAAACAGTCACACTCCAAACTCCACTATGGCCAAGACCAAAGAGCTGTCAAAGGACACCAGAAACAACATTGTAGACCTGCACCAGGCTGGGAAGACTGAATCTGCAATAGGTAAGCAGCTTGGTTTAAAGAAATCAACTGTGGGAGCAATTTTTAGGAAAGGGAAGACATAAAAGACCACTGATAATCTCCCTCGATCTGGGGCTCCACGCAAGATCTCACCCCGTGGGGTCAAAATGATCACAAGAACGGTGAGCAAAAATCCCAGAACCACACGGGGGGACCTAGTGAATGACCTGCAGAGAGCTGGGACCAAAGTAACAAAGCCTACCATCAGTAACACACTACGCCGCCAGGGACTCAAATCCTGCAGTGCCAGACGTGTCCCCCTGCTTAAGCCAGTACATGTCCAGGCCCATCTGAAGTTTGCTAGGGTGCATTTGGATGATCCAGAAGAGGATTGGGAGAATGTCATATGGTCAGATGAAACCAAAATAGAACTTTTTGGTAAAAACTCAACTCGTCGTGTTTGGAGGACAAAGAATGCTGAGTTGCATCCAAAGAACACCATACCTACTGTGAAGCATGGGGGTGGAAACATCATGCTTTGGGGCTGTTTTTCTGCAAAGGGACCAGGACGACTGATCCGTGTAAAGGAAAGAATGAATGGGGCCATGTATCGTGAGATTTTGAGTGAAAACCTCCTTCCATCAGCAAGGGCATTGAAGATGAAACGTGGCTGGGTCTTTCAGCATGACAATGATCCTAAACACACCGCCCGGGCAACAAAGGAGTGGTTTCGTAAGAAGCATTTCAAGGTCCTGGAGTGGCCTAGCCAGTCTCCAGATCTCAACCCCATAGAAAATCTTTGGAGGGAGTTGAAAGTCCGTGTTGCCCAGCGACAGCCCCAAAACATCGCTGCTCTAGAGGAGATCTGCATGGAGGAATGGGCCAAAATACCAGCAACAGTGTGTGAAAACCTTGTGAAGACTTACAGAAAACATTTGACCTGTGTCATTGCCAACAAAGGGTATATAACAAAGTATTGAGAAACTTTTGTTATTGACCAAATACTTATTTTCCACCATAATTTGCAAATAAATTCATTAAAAATCCTACAATGTGATTTTCTGGATTTTTTTTTCTCATTTTGTCTGTCATAGTTGACGTGTACCTATGATGAAAATTACAGGCCTCTCTCATCTTTTTAAGTGGGAGAACTTGCACAATTGGTGGCTGACTAAATACTTTTTTCCCCCACTGTATGTTACGAATTTGCCCATACGTATGATTTGTTACGAATTCCCCTTTGTTGTGGCTAATGTTAGCTAGGTGGCTAGGTGGCTAATGTTAGCTAGGCTAGTGGTAAGGGTTAGGGTTAAGGTTAGGGGAAGGGGAAGCTAACATGCTAAGTAGTTGCAAAGTAGCAAGTAGTTGCAAATAATCTCAAATTGTCTGTGATGTGAATCGAACACGCAACCTTTGGGTTGCTAGACGTTCGCGTTACATGCCCACCTATCCTCCCCAACCAACCTTCCTCCTTTCATTTTTGGCTTAAAGGAAAATTCCACCCAAAAACTATATTTTGGTATTTGTTTCATTACTCCATTGTTGACATAGTCCCAAAATGTTTCGCTTGTCAGAAATCAGCTTTTTAAGATATGTAACTTTCAAAATAAAGAGGTTTCCTTTAAGTAAGTAACCTTCTGTAACCATACCAAAGGTAACATATCATACTAATTTGAGTGTTACAGAATTACGTCTACTATGTTACGTCTTTGAGGACAGGCTGATCTATTTCACTATTTATTTTGCTGTTTGGAATGAGGCTAATATGTTATTAAACAATGTGGTGAGTCGGCAGAGACAACATCTGGAGCATTAAAAAGACTGAGGCGTTGTCAAGCAAATATAATTTACAGTTACAAGTTGACAGTAATAACTATTAATGACATGTCATCACATTGTCATTTTAGCAATGCAAGCAAACAACACAAACAGCAACCAAACTTCTAGTCAAGTGACGTCTTCAGCTCAGGCAACCCTACTACATTTTCAATGTGTTTGAGGAGAATGAGAGATGGGAAGGGACTTGGAAATAGTCACAGAGAGAGCAAAAGAGATTGAAAGATAGAGGAATAGAGAAGCAAACAGCTCCAATAGTCTGTCTCCCCAGTTAAAGTGGAACATATTGTATCATTGATCGTAATTTCTTGTCAGAGCTAATGTTGACCTCAGTGGGTTGTCATTTAGGGAGCTGGCATGCAAAATCCTCTCACAATTACCAGCCCCAAAACCACAAATATCCCTCCAAACAATTGAATCAAAATGAAGATTTTCTGCTCCAAAGCATCATTACTTTCTTGTTGTGCTCCATCCCATTGCTTTGAATGTGTTAACCTTTTCTGAGGGTGGCAGTATCGCCCTGCTCCACAGATTAGCTACTGACGCATTTATCAGGGGATGACAAATGAGCTGTCCTTCCAGATGCCTGATTACTTGACCTTTATTCCACACAAGCCAAGGGGGGCTGACAGAGCTAAGTGGTGCCAGTCTCAAGTAGGACCCAGCCGGGGGGAAATGCATGTTTGGAGGTGTCTATTACAATGCAATGCCATGCGGCCAATTTAAACCCAAATTAACCAAGAAGTTATTAAGATTGCCTGTGGTCTGCTGAGGTAATTGAAATGGTTACATTCCCAAGAACAGGTAGAACCAGGCAGATCACATTCTATTTGTAGCGGAGAGGGTGATAAGTATTCAACATTAAAACCGAGAAAAGTAAATTGTTCATTTAGGCGCTCTGATTGGAGATCATTATGTGTTGGGGCTGGTGTCTGGAGAGGAATGCAGCATTCCCCTTTTCTCATTTTCTGAAGGTTTTCAGCTTGTCTCTAGTTTTGTCTTGGAGCATATTGTCATTTACTGCTATAATTGCATGTTTTTTCCTCTGCAGTTCTCGATACTGAAACGGATCTACAACAACAAGCTATTATGTCACAACAGATAGCAATTCCCAATGATGAGCTATAAGTACCCTCTTTCATTAAAGTAGACTGTCATCCCCCACATGCTGTATATAATGACGAGATGCTCATATCTCCGGAGTCAATGTCCCAAAGGCGGGAAGGCAGACAACAAGCTTATGTCCAAAATAAGACCATAGAAACGCATTGGGCTTAATTTGGACAGATTTTGGCGCGAGTGAAATGTAATGTTATGATTATAACTACTGTTCCCTGAAGGAGGGAAACAAGGTACAACATACAATGAGTCGCATTCTTGCGACTTCAGTTGAAGCATCTACAATCACACCGACAAGGCCAATGAAATCTGCGGCTCGCTGGAAGCCCCGCCTTCCACAGGTGATAAGTGTGAGGCTCGAATTCCTTCTTTCAATTTAATACCGCCCTTCACTGACCCTAAGAACGGGCGGTGCGGGGCTAAAAAGGTGTTGTACCTCGTTTCCCTCCTTCAGGGAATAGTAGTTATAGTCATAACGTTACGTTCCCTTTCAGTCAGTCAACTTCGGTACAACATACTATGGGGAAATATAATCACGCCCCAAGCCGACCCCAACGGATACTAAATTAAACGGTCCATGGCAGAACAAATCAATTTGTATTTGCCACATGCGCCGAATCCAACAGGTGTAGACATTACAGTGAAATGCTTACTTACAGCCCTTAACCAACAATGCATTTATTTTATTATAAAAAAGTAAAATAAAACAACAACAAAAAAGTGTTGAGAAAAAAAGAGCAGAAGTAAAATAAAATAACAATAGGGAGGCTATATACAGGTAATATGTACATGTGGGTAGAGTTAAAATGCATAAATAATTAACAGAGTAGCAGCATCGTAAAAAGATGGGGTGGGGGGGCAGTGCAAATAGTCTGGGTAGCCATGATTAGCTGTTCAGGAGTCTTATGGCTTGGGGGTAGAAGCTGTTGAGAAGCCTTTTGGACCTAGACTTGGCGCTCCGGTACAACTTGCCGTGCGGTAGCAGAGAGAACAGTCTATGACTAGGGTGGCTGGAGTCTTTGACAATTTTGAGGGCCTTCCACCCATACCTGACTCCGATAGATGTGGCAGTCTGGGTATTGGGCACACGGCGCTCTGCCTAGTGACTTTCCCCTGTCCCAGCCATAAGCACACTGTGGGCTAAACTGGGAGCAGTGACATCCAAGCGATAAAACCTCACAAAAGTGTGTGTTGATGCCCAACTCTTCCGATTGGCCCTCTCAGGGGCCAGGTCTATAGGAACCATATTTCCGGTCTCGCATTGCAAACCTGCTCGTGCACCTGGGACAACAGGACCCTACGCAATGGGAGTTGCCATGGTCCCTGCCTAAAAGGCGAATGATCTCCAAACCAAGGCTGCCTGGGTCAACGGGGAAAAGGCGAATGATCTCCAAACCAAGGCTGCCTGGGCCAACGGGGAGCCACAAGAATAAATTATAGCCCTCCCGGTGCACCCTCTCCAATGTGGGCTGAATCAGAACCACTGGTGGAAACTTGTAAAGGAGGGTCTGAAGCCACTGGTGTGCCAGAGAGTCCGTTTCCAACGGGGTACTCAGGTCCCTCCTCGAGATAAATATACGACACTGCACGTTTTCTCCAGGTGCGTAAAGATCTACGTTGGCCCTGCCGAACCT
This sequence comes from Coregonus lavaretus, assembly GCF_964263955.1. Lineage (NCBI taxonomy): Eukaryota > Metazoa > Chordata > Actinopteri > Salmoniformes > Salmonidae > Coregonus > Coregonus lavaretus. The sequence continues at coordinate 11,090,736 of NC_140008.1, forward strand.
CTCCCACTCCTGAGGAAGAGGGACCCCCTGGATAGCAGATCCACACCCGAGTTGAGGCAACTGGGAACATGCATCGCCCGGAGTAAGAGCAAATGTGCACTGCTCCACAGCAACAGGGAGCAAGTCAAGGTGAAGAAGGGGAGGGACCATGTTCCCACTGCCTGTTGATGTATGTCACCATCGTCATATGTTGTCGGATCTGGCCAGCACATGCTGGCCCGACAAATGCGGGAGGAGGCGCCTGAGCGCCACTTACATTGTCAGAAGTTCGAGGTAATGACATGCCGGGCACTCTGCGACACCATCCATACTTCCCAAATTCAGTAACCCTCACCCAGCTCGCCCCACCCTTGGGGGGGACGTGGCTGTCGTGACCATTTTGCGGAACAACACCTGCCGCATGAGAACCCCTTGTGATAGTAGCCGGGGATCCCTACACTGGGCCAATGCCCCGAAGACATGTCGGGCACACCTGAATCGAGCGGTCTAGGCGGCAAGATGCATCCAAGCGTGTGGCTAGCACCCAGCGCTGGAACAGCCGCATCAATAATAGTCCCAGGGGAATGACCACTGTCATAGAAGCCATCATCCCCAGTAGGTGCAGGAACTGGCGAAAAAGTACTCTGTACCTCAACCAAAATTGTGCCAAGCAGAGCTAGAATCCGGACACCTTTTTTCCGAACTGGAGGACAAAGACTTGTAGGCTATAGCCTCGTAATGGAATTTCAGAAACTTTTTGTGACTGGGGCACAAGGGCACATGAAAATACGCATCCTTTAGGTCGATGCTGGTGAACCAATCGCCGGGACGCTAGGACCTTAAGCTGACAGTCCCCGAAATTGGGCACTAGAAGTACTTAAAAATATATTTATATGACATATTTTATTTTATTTCCCACCATTTTATACGTCAGAAGACAGCCATCCAGACCTTCCTATGACCATGTCAACGTCCTCTGTCGAATTAACGTGTATTTGCCTCCCTCTGGTGGTTGGCTGCATCATTACATCCCTTTATATCACTTCACTGCAACATTACTTCAAAGGGGTGGTCCTTAGAGAAACATTTATCCAGCTCGACTGCTTCACGGCACAGACACGGCAAAGCAATCACTGAATTTGTCTCGAGCAGGCGGTTATAAATATATAACTTTCATAGCTCTACGATAACAAATGCGACCTACACACTTCCTTAAACCTAAAATAAGTAAAGAAGTAATTTTGTGTGGAAGTCAAACATTTGTTTTATGTTGGAAGCAGACACATTGCATATGCTCAGAATGACAAATTCGATCCCTTTACATAGTCCTCGTCCCCTTGTCTATAGGAGGGACGCATGCTGTTTAAATGGCCCAAATGTTGATTTAGACGTTCCCAAATTTAACAGATTTTGAGTATCGCTAATGTCGTGATATGTTTGGTAAAGTGATAAAGAAGGTGAAATATTTTGGGTAGATGTTCCTTAAACAGATTATAACTTATATGGACATATTATAAAGTATGTAAAGGCTTATTCGTTCACTTTTTTAATTTTGTATCATACCGACAATGTTGGCATGATCCAAAGCAACATTGCATATGCACACCATTGGTTGGAGAAGACGGCGAGCCTCCCTTCAAGTGCCATCTGAAGGGCCGGGACGCCACTTTGAGGACTGGGAGAGATTAGTTATTTGTCACTTTCCACCACTCTCAAACATTGTGTGACTGAATGTGGAGAAGGGACACTTTTCATTGCACCCACATGTGGGAGACGCAACCCCTTTTGACACCCTTGAAGACTGTGGAACCTTGGGTTGACACAACTGTGTTTTTAGCGCCAAGGGTTGCCTGAAGCCCAGTCCTCTCTGGAAAAAGGCCCAGACAGCTCTAAAAAAATGACCCCTTCTGTGGTAACAGACAGGGGTGATTCGTAATCTAATCTAATTACCAGGAATTAAACCAATCGCCTATAGAACCAATAAAGATTAATATACCCCTTGAACCCTGTGAACACCATGGAACGTGGGGTAACAGAGGGAGCTTTAAACATGGGCAAGCCTTCAAACTAAGTTGTGCTTCTGTGAGACTTTATGGACATAGGGGGCGCCAGCAATGGCTGACGTAGCACCCCGTTTGGCCGTAACCAAACGTGGGATCACTGATATCACAGTAATGTTTTTGTGGAGGTGCTCACCGGTCGCTCAAATCCGTGCTAAGGCTCCTCGCTCCGGGGGTTACCCAAGCCAAGGGCACAGAGGCTGCTTCCTCGACTCCCTCTAACTCCAGGAATTGGAAATAGGAATGTGATTGCCATAATGCAATCCCACAGAACCTGGTCACCTTCTCTCTTCAAGTAGCCTCCTGTAACCGGCAACAGAGTGCACAGGAGCCGGGAGACATTCGACCTGACCAACAACCCAATCCGTCTCCTCGTCCTGCAACTCAGACCCAGCCGAGGTATGGGCACCCAGGAGAGGAAGTCACTATCAGAAACACTAAGCCCTGTAAAGAATGCTACACGATTGTCAAGAGAACCTGCACCGCAGTCTAGTAGGAGAACAGTGCCAGCCGTCCCTTAGTCTCACACACAAACTGATTAGAGTGAGGGCAGCCTGAGCATTCACCGAATCGAGACATAAAATAAAAGTTTGTTAGTTTATTTTAATTAATTTTGACAGGAACGCGAACCCAATCCCTGCTTTTTAGCCTTTGTTGTTTTGGTCGCGTTAGCCATCTTACTTATTGCTATAGTCAGGCCAAGCAATTCAAAGAATAACTAATGTTTGTGATTAGGAAACTTATGAGAACCATACAAACTTCAGCACACAACATTCAGGGGGTGAACACGCTCTACCGCTAAGGGACAGTTTAGTTTGCGCAACGCAAGAAACTCGTGTTCCAATTGTTTGTTTTAGTAGCGTAAATCTATCCTGTTCACATCGAGGCGAAGAGTGGAATAATTGAAGGAATGAATCGGAGCTTCACACTTATCCACTGTGGAAGGCGGGGCTTCCAGCGAGGCGCAGATTTCATTGGCCTTGTCAGGCGTGATTGTAGATCCTTCAACTGAAGTCGCGAGAGTGTGACTCCACATAGTATGTTGTACCGAAGTTGACTGACTAAAAGGGAACCTCTCGCTTCGCCTCTTACTCTCTGACTGTACTCAATAGCTGAAGCAATGTGGGGGAAAAGTGACTAAGGAAGTCGATCCTTTGGAATTGTCAAGTGATTTTGCTCTTTGCTGGGCCTGCTGTATCAATCATCATTCTAAACGTTAGCTAGCTACAAAATGTAAGTTCCCAAAGCCGACATTAGAAGAAAAAAAGCAACATTCTTTAGCATGATGAAGCTAGGATGCTATTACTAATCAGTGCTATATATTTTGTGTTATGCAATTGTTTTTCTTTGCCCCTCAATGACTAAAACATGCATGCCCCTTACAAAAGTTAATTTGTTGCTGCAAACTTCCTGCAAATTTGCGGATAACTGGTCAAAGATTTGCCCAGACTGTTTGCCAGAAGCCAGTTTTTTCGGTAAGGGGTGCTCCCTGGTAAAGTATCAGAAATATTACCGCTAATAATTGAATTTCAGCAAAGAGCCCTATTCATCAAAATGAGGCACCCAGTCCCCCAGACAAGCCTCTTGAGAATACCATCTTAGAACAATGCTCACTGAGAGAAGGACAACTGAACTCCAAATCCCCTTGTGCTTATGCTAACATTGGCCTACTGCAGTCACCTAGGTTTGGTCATGCTTTAGATGGTACTGGCCTGGTAGAGCATGAGGGACAGAGCCAGTGTCCTTTCTCAAGATGTGACAAGCCATCCATCTTTTCTGGGATGGGGGAAGGGTCGATCAGTGCTGAGGTGACCAAAAAAAGCCACCCATAGGCCATTAATATGCCCCTGCTGTGGCAGAACGGATTGGTCACTGGTCATGGCACAGGTGCCACATCAATGGATTGATAAGACAACAGAGACATGGCCTTGGGTTAGAAGGGTGTGGGATAATATTAGATAGTGAATTAACTCCAAAAAACCCTGAGCAAACAAAGAGGCAGCTTCTAATGTTACTACAAAACAATGTAATGTACTCACCGTAGAAGTTAATGAAAGCTAGCTAAACAACTCTGCTTTGAGTTGTGCAAGGTTGATTCTTAACGCTCTTGAAGGGTGAGGCATTGCTTACTGTGGTCTGTTACTGTCTTCTCAGTGGTGTACAAGTCAATTCATCCAGTCAATTGATATGTAGTCAAAACCTCTGTAGGACATCTGCATTGATCTAATAATTACAGATAGTTAAAAGCACCTACTGGGGAAATCCCAAATGCTCAACTCAAATTACCAAAAACCACAGTGTAGAAAACATCTCACAATAAAACTGTGTCTTAAGAGAATGTCACCACTGTGGTACATTTTCATTTGACAGACTAATGCTATAACCTGTCTATCTATCATTCCACTGAACCAAAAGAAAGTTCATAGATTTCATATCCATGTTAGACGTTCTGTACTATGGTTGGACAGCTCCTTCTCTACCTCTAAAGCACTGTAAGACTACAGCAACTCTGGCTTGCAGTGCAGTGGCCCTGGGCAACCCAGTTAGTATTTTAAACAGCACACTCAATTTTATGACAAAATTACCTTTAAACATCCCGCAGACTGGAGGTCTTTTCAATCACCAATTAGCCCAGTCTATTCCACCCAAACCCCGCCTCGTGGGAAGACTCATCGATCGCCCTCGCAGGTGCCAACATCAGCATATGCTGTCTTTGTATTCAGAGCTTGTCTGGGCCTCGTCTCATTGTCCCAGTGTTATCCCACCTCTCCATTGGTACTTTTCACCTCAACACTATTTAGATTTTCTCATTTAATTGTTAGTGAGGACCGTGGTAATGGTCTCACAGGTGAAACCCAGTCATGTTCTATTTGCAGTGTTCTATTTTCAATTGTGTAGATTAAAAAACATTGAGATAAAACAACGCTGTTATTCTCAATGCATCTTTCCTCTTTAATAAAAATGTTGGATTGTGAGAATGCCAAGCCATAACAGAGTCACATTGTCCATTACTTTAAATAAAACTGCTGCGTTTCAGATCAGATGGTTGGCTAGTTTTCATTTGGATTACCACCCAAATGCTGTAGATATTCCTATAGCGGGGCATGTTGCATACTAACACGGCTCTACATAAAGCCTTCTGGGAATTAAAAGTTAATTAGCTATGATGACTAAACTCTGGGGATCCTAATTAGGCGTACGGCATGACTGCCCACCAGTAATTAAATGTCATTTTCCTCTCAGTTCGCTAAGGCTCAGAAACCTTGGCTGGAAAGGTCGACTGCAACACGTTTCCCTACGACCGTTGTGGAGTAAATAACAACAAGGGGAAAGTCGAACTGAAAACGAGAAGGTTGAGCTAATTCGTTTTGATTTTCTCACGTAAAAACACATTAAACAAAATGACACATTATGAAGAACAAAACGTATAGGCTTGCTTCTGAGTGTGGAGATACAAAGACAAAAAGAGGAATTCAGCCGCATTTGGATCGGTTATATCAAATTATCAATAGAGGTGCAATGTAATGTTCTGGGTCAAAAGCTTAAATGACAGTAAGTAGAAGTGAGAGATGCACAGCATGTTGGAATACTTGGCATATTAACAACAAACACCCTGCAGGCTATGTACTTCAGGCCAATCGCTTCTATCCCAGTTGGTCTCAATGGGCTCTGAGAACACAGTTCATTGGCTTTGACAAATTGGTGTAATTGTTCAGCTTAATTATAACTCCACAATAGACAAAAATTGATCACTGGAATGTAATATTTTTCAAATGCCTTTGTGGCTAAAGGACTCCATCATCCCTGCTGTGTTTAAGAATTACAAACGCAACAGGCAGTCACCTTGGTAGGACGTGATCTGTCCATGGAAATTTGAGCAGAGCATGAGCCACTATCAACTTATTATCTCTACCCCTGGAGAGGGATTAAAAGCCTATCAAATACAATTCATGACTTTGTCTGTTTATTGCACTGTTCAATACACTGCAGTGTGCTATTGGCTACTGAGAGACCTGAGTTTTGTGTCAGTGACATTTTATGTGCACAGAACTTATGAACGGATTTGGCCCTTCAAAATATATGAAATGTTATCAAGGAAAGCTAGGCACTAGGTTTGAATGAAAAGGAACCTGTGTGTCATTCATGTTCTCAGTGAGTTGCTACTGTAGTTTATTTTAACCAGATGTAGACTAGCTGAGGGGCGATGGTCATCATGTTGGGGATGGATATTCCAGCTGGGTTGCCGTAGTGACACAAGAGCCCCATTGAGACAGCGCATCAGAGGAGATTGATTGTTGACACACTTTATTTGACAGAATCCCCCATGTCCCCAATGTCAAGCCAAGAGGTCAGATAGAATAGAGGAACCTATTCTAACAGAGCAGTTGCAATAGAATGAAAGGGAGAGATGGAAAATAACACGTGGGAGATAGAGCTGAAGTTGTGAGTGAGGTGACTATGGTCAATGTGCAGATATATTCTAATTTATAAGGTAAGCTACTGTTCAATGGATTATGAGCAACTCTATATTCTGAAAAATAGCTGCCCATGGCTTTTCAATGATGGAATAAAGTCCATGTATTTTCATTCGTCATGTAGAGGAGTCTGAAAACTTAGCAAGCAAAACTGGTGTTTTTATGACAATTTTCTTCGGATAAAAGCATTGTACTCCACACTGAGGAGAACAAAAAAGTAGTTAACATGTTTTACAAATCTGCAATGGTTGTATAGTGGTGTAAATGCATAAAATATGTTTTATGAATTAGTATCAATTTGTTTAAGCATATTCACAGCAGGGAAAATGTTTACCTATAACACATTTGCATGAAGAAATGAACATTGAATATCTGTCAGCCTGGACAGATAAAATTAGCATATCTTGCACATTTAATTAGGTTTGACATGACAGGCTACTTAGTTGGCAAAACAAACCTTTGTACAAGGTTACTCTCTGTGTGTCTAAACTGCTACCTAAGCAGACAACATGCAAACTAGTCAGTCGAGTTTCCATAAGTTTTTACATGCGGTATGACAAAAACTGATTTTATAACAACATTCTGCCAAACTCTCTCTTATCGGTTCAACAGCACAACCAACCCACTGGGAAAAAACTGGTTGAATCAACAGTGTTTCCACGTCATTTCAACAGAAATGTGATGACGTTTAATCAATGTGGAAAACTGATTGGATTTGAAAAAAGTAATCAACGTAAGGGAAATGTTTTCACCCAATATTTAACTTAAATCCAATGACATGGTTACATTTTTGTTGATTTCACGTTGAATTCACATTAGTTGACAACTCAACCAAATGTAAATCAAAACTAGATGTTGATGTTTGTGCCCAATGGGAGCTGTCTTTTTCCCATATTATATTTAAAAGTGTCTGTGTAGCTCAGTTGGTAGAGCATGGCGCTTGCAACGCCAGGGTTGTGGCTTCGTTTCCCACGGGGGGCCAGAATGAAAAAATGTATGCAGTCACTAACTGTAAGTCTCTCTGGATAAGAGCGTCTGCTAAATGACTAAAATGTAAAAATGTAAAATGTTTCTGGTACAATGCTAACAGACCACCATAAGCTAGCTCCCCGTTGGCTATGGCTGACCATTACCCCAGAGACAGGCAGGGCACCAGATCATTGAGCAGTGGAATAAGGCCCTGACATTTGCTCATGGTCTGATTCCCCCACAGATCACGCTGTGTCAAATGGCCAGTGATATTTACCACTGTGGAAAACGATACCAGCCCAGCCAGTGGGGCATGCTACATCTGCTAATCGCATCACACTTAGCTACATTTCCGCAGGCAACAATGTGCCATTGTGGACAGTAAGGATTTACAGCACTATACCATTGGTAAATCTTATCAATCAATTATTCTTTAATATCATCTTCAAAATTAAGTCACTGGCTGCCAAAGCTTTGTATGTCCCAAGAACCTTTCAGATCTCTGTATTTTGATGCAGTGATTAGACATTTTGTTATGTAGGAACTAGTGTTATAAGTAAGAGAGCAATAAGCAGTGAGAAGGCAGGTACTGCTTATGTTATTTTTGTCTGTGCTAGCTACAAATTACTGCCATCGCCAGCAATGATTTACAGTTTTTATCAAACCATTTTTTTGGAACTGTGGTTAAACGTACCTACAGTGAAGGAAAACAGTATTTGATCCCCTGCTGATTTTTTACATCTGCCCACTGACAAAGAAATGACCAGTCTATAATTTTATTGGTAGGTTTATTTGATCACTGAGAGACAGAATAACAACAAAAAAATCCAGAAAAATGCATTTCAAAAATGTTGTAAATTGATTTGCATTTTAATGAGGGAAATAAGTATTTGACCCCCTCTCAATCAGAAAGATTTCTGGCTCCCAGGTGTCTTTTATGCAGGTAAAGAGCTGAGATTAGGAGTACACTCTTAAAGGGAGTGATCCTAATCTCAGCTTGTTACCTGTATAAAAGACACCTGTCCACAGAAGCAATCAATCAATCAGATTCCACACTCTCCACCATGGCCAAGACCAAAGAGCTCTCCAAGGACGGCAGGGACAAGATTGTAGACCTACACAAGGCTGGAATGGGCTACAAGACCATCGCCAAGCAGCTTGGTGAGAAGGTGACAACAGTTGGTGCGATTATTAGCAAATGGAAGAAACACAAAATAACTGTCAATCTCCCTCGGCCTGGGGCTCCATGCAAGATCTCACCTCGTGGAGTTGCAATGATCATGAGAATGTTGAGGAATCAGCCCAGAACTACACGGGAGGATCTTGTCAATGATCTCAAGGCAGCTGGGACCATAGTCAGCAAGAAAACAATTGGTAACACACTACGCCGTGAAGGACTGAAATCCTGCAGCGCCCACAAGGTCCCCCTGCTCAAGAAAGCACATATACATGCCTGTCTGAACATCTGAAGGATTCAGAGGAAAACTAGGTGAAAGTGTTGTGGTCAGATGAGACCAAAATTGAGCTATTTGGCATCAACTCAACTCACCGTGTTTGGAGGAGGAGGAATGCTGCCTATGACCCCAAGAACACCATCCCCACCGTCAAACACGGAGGTGGAAACATTATGCTTTGGGGGTTTTTTTCTGCTAAGGGGACAGGACAACTTCACCGCATCAAAGGGACGATGGACGGGGCCATGTACCGTCAAATCTTGGGTGAGAACCTCCTTCCCTCAGCCAGGGCATTGAAAATGGGTCGTGGATGGGTATTCCAGCATGACAATGACCCAAAACACACGGCCAAGGCAACAAAGGAGTGGCTCAAGAAGAAGCACATTAAGGTCCAGTCTCCAGACCTTAATCCCATAGAAAATCTGTGGAGGGCGCTGAAGGTTCGAGTTGCCAAACGTCAGCATCGAAACCTTAATGACTTGGAGAAGATCTGCAAAGAGGAGTGGGACAAAATCCCTCCTGAGATGTGTGCAAACCTGGTGGCCAACTACAAGAAACGTCTGACCTCTGTGATTGCCAACAAGGGTTTTGCCACCAAGTACTAAGTCATGTTTTGCAGAGGGGTCAAATACTTATTTCCGTCATTAAAATGCAAATCAATTCATAACATTTTTGACATACGTTTTTCTGGATTTTTTTGTTGTTATTCTGTCTCTCACTGTTCAAATAAACCTAACATTAAAATTATAGACTGATCATTTCTTTGTCAATCAGCAGGGGATCAAATATTTTTTCCCGTCACTGTATAGTAGAACAACACTAGTAAAATGCTTAAAGGTCCAATGCAGCAATTTTGAATCTCAATATCAATTCATTTCTGGTTAACAATTAAGTACCTTGCTGTGATTGTTTTCACTTAAAATTGTCGATAAATAAATAAATAGGCTTCTTAGCAAAGAGCAATTTCTCAAGCAAAAATTTTACTAGGACTGTCTGGGAGTGGTCTGAGTGGGGAGAGAAAACTAAAAATTAGCTGTTATTGGCAGAGAGGTTTGGAACTGTCTTTCTTATTGGTGTATTAACTAATTTACTGCCTGGTGATGTCACCAGGCAGGCCAAAAGTCCCTCCCATCAAAACAGGCAGAAATTTCAGGTGGTCTTTTCAAACAGCTCTTACACTAAAAGGGCATTATCATAATTTTCACAATTTTAGAGTATTATTCCAACCTCAGTGTGGAAATACTGTATATATAAAAATCTAGTTTTCGACTGCACTAGGCCTTTAAATACATTTTAAGAATGTCTGATTGTTTTCTTGCATTTATAACTGGATTGCATATCTTAGGCTAACTTTTGCAAAACGTTAAATATAATTGTCATTAATGAATACAAAATTCACTGTAAAGTGTTTTGTTCATAGAATATCAGCACGTTGTTTTCATTAGGAGAGAAAAGGTTGCAAATGTTTTCTGTTTCCGGCAATCAGTAAATACTACTGCACAAAATTGTAAATGGCTTTATGAGGATTATGATTTTTTACAACATTGCAGATATGCCTTTGATAACTTTGGGTTACTCCTAAGTCATCATCTCCAACATTACATAACTTTGCTTTGGTGGGGATTGAGGCCTATTCATTCATATAATTTGTGTTCCTCCACTGTATTCACACAGCAAATTGGCCAGTGTTGATTTTTCAGTGTAACATTTCTAGTGTTCATTCAGGAGTTAAACTCACTCAGTAAGAGTGAAATTATGAGTCAGTGGTGTAAAATAACCCCAAGTGTTGGTGTTAATAACCAGAGTTATTGTTTGACACTTTGGAGAGTAAAACAGTCCCAGCAAAAGCACGCCCGTCATTATCATATTTCCCAGCATGCTCTACTGCAGGTAGATTTTTTTTTGGGGGGGTGTTTTTCATATCTGTGTTTTTGCATGTACATTGATTGATTGATTAATCTTATGGTACACAAATATATACATTTTTCTAAACTAATCCAATCAGTTAGTTAGATTTATTGTACCCATTACTGAAATGGTTGTTCCAGTTTAAATAGTTTAAGTAGTCTTCTAATAAACCTACCTAACCCTTACAGTCATTCTGAATGCAGGCTGTTGGTGACAAATAAATCCAACTGTTGAATATCCCAACTCTGGCTGGATTCCAATAGGAATTACACATTACTTTACAAGCAAGCATAATGTGACTTGCAGGCCTGACGTGGCCTGTAAACCAGGAGTTTCCTAACATTACTGTGTTAGGGTAAAACTAGGCCAACATAGTAAGGCCTTATGATATACAAAATATCTTGGTTTCTGGCTAGATTATACATTTGTGTTTAAAATGCATGTTACTGAGCTGGTAAAGAAATTGAAGATCAACATTTTATTATTTTACAGAAATAGAGCATGTCTGTCTTTTGATAATAGAAAGGAAGTTGTCCGGGCCACTTTTATGTCGGTTTTAGATTACCGGGATATAATTTACATGCACACAGCAGCTTCCACACCTAAACCTCTAGATGCTGTTTTCCATTGTGCCCTTAGATTCATTACTGGTGATAATTTTAGAACTCACCAAAATGTGGGTTGGGCCTCTATATGTAAGAAGAGAACAGCATTCCCTTTCATTAATTTACAAAGCACTACTGCAGAAACTTCCGATGTATCTGACAACACTCGTCAAGGTCACAGCATTAGAATACAGTACAAGAGCACAAGATTGGATAGTGCTAGAGGTTCCAAGGGTGGCTTTTGATTTAGGGAGAGCTGCTGTTGGTTATTATGCTCCACAGATGTGGAATGTGTTACAGGGGAGGCTCAGGTTTGAATGTGTTGCAGGGGAGGCTCAGGTTTGAATGTGTTGCAGGAGAGGCTCAGGTTTGAATGTGTTGCAGGAGAGCCTCAGGTTTGAATGTGTTGAAGGGGAGGCTCAGGTTTGAATGTGTTGCAGGAGAGGCTCAGGCTTGAATGTGTTGCAGGGGAAGCTCAAGATTGAATGTGTTGCAGGTGAAGTTTAGGCTTGTATGTGTTGCAGGGTAGGCTCAGGTTTGAATGTGTTGCAGGGGAGGCTCAGGTTTGAATGTGTTGCAGGTGAAGTTTAGGCTTGTATGTGTTGCAGGGGAGGCTCAGGCTTGAATGTGTTGCAGGTGAAGTTTAGGCTTGTATGTGTTGCAGGGGAGGCTCAGGCTTGAATGTGTTGCAGGTGAAGTTTAGGCTTGTATGTGTTGCAGGGGAGGCTCAGGCTTGTATGTGTTGCAGGGGAGGCTCAGGCTTGTATGTGTTGCAGGGGAGGCTCAGGCTTGAATGCCTCTTGCCCTTTAGATAATTTAAAACAAGTCGGGAATGCTCTATGTGTTTGTTTTTTAATGATCATGTTTTGTCATTTAGTATTTTATTGTGTTTTGTATTGATGTGTGTGTTTGTATTGTATAGGGCTCATTTGAAAAAGAGACTTGGTCTCAATATGACACTGTTCAAATAAAAGTTGATAAGAAAATAAAAATATATATGTATTGTACTGTCATAGAGTTTGATTTTAATGATAGAATTCGCCTAGGTACTCGCTTGGTGAAAGCCACAAGCCTTTAAAAGGAAATAATTAAATAACCATGTCTTTGTCACTAACAAATACAGTTATGGGTGGTAACGCTACAATTCGCTCGAAAATAAAATAATCAATTTTACTCTAAAGCAAGTGATGTTATGTTTTACACTGTAGGTGTTGCATATTACTGTCACGCCCTGGCTCTGGGGACACTGTTATGTTGAGCCAGGGTGTGTAATTCTATGTTTGTATTTCTATGTTGGCCTGAGTGACTCCCAATCAGAGGCAACGAGTGTCAGCTGGTTGTCTCTGATTGGGAGCCATATTTTACTGTCTGTCTTTCACTTTGTGTTTGTGGTTTCTTGTTCCGTGTTGGTTGGTGCATGTAACCAGGGACGTCACGGTTTCGTTTTGATCGGGTGATCATTTATTAAATAAAGAATATGTTTGCCTTCAACGCTGCGCCTTGGTCCTCTCTTCTAGACGATCGTGACAGAAGAAACCACCAAGATGTGACCAAGCAGCGTGTCCAGGAGCCATCGCCAGGGAGATCTCTAACAGATCTCCTTCGCCTCCTCGACTGGGTCAAGCCGGATGAGGAGGAGAGGGGCTTGACATTGTGGCAGAAGGGCGAACGGCTGGCGAGGGACATGGAGACCTTTGCCACGGGTAGGAGTGAAGCCCAGAAAATTTTTAGGGGGGGGCTAACGCCGTGGACGACGGGCCAGCAGGAGACCGCGGCAGAGCGGCCCAGCGGATTGGCAGAGGAGGCCGCCAGGTTACGGGGGCCACTGGTCAAAGAGGGGGTGGAAGATGTAGAGGCACGGCGAGAGGTACTGGCGTGTGTTGCCAGTCCGGTCCGGCCTGTTCCTGATCCCCACGTAGGGCCAGTGGTGTGTGTTCCCAGTACGGTCCGGCCTGTTCCTGCCACTCGCACCAAGTCTACGGTGCGCATCGCCAGCTCGGCCCGGCCCATTCCTGCTCCCCGCACCAAGTCAGTGGTGCGTTTCGTCAGCCCTGTCCGGCCCGTTCCTGCTCTCCGCACCAAGTCTGTGGTGCGCGTCGCCAGCCCAGTCCGGCCCATTCCTGCTCCCCGCACCAAGTCTGTGGTGCGTTTCGTCAGCCCTGTCCGGCCCGTTCCTGCTCTCCGCACCAAGTCTGTGGTGCGCGTCGCCAGCCCAGTTCGGCCCGTTCCTGCTCTCCGCACCAAGTCTGTGGTGCGCGTCGCCAGCCCAGTCCGGCCCATTCCTGCTCCCCGCACCAAGTCTGTGGTGCGTATCGTCAGCCCTGTCCGGCCCGCTCCTGCTCCCCACACCAAGCCAGTGGTGTGCGTCGTCAGTCCAGCACGGCCCGTGCCTGTTCCCCACACCAAGCCAGTGGTGTGCGTCGTCGGTCCGGCACGGCCCGTGCCTGTTCCACTGGTGCCTGGTCCGGCACCGGTCAGATGCGTTACGCCGGAGCTAGAGCAATCCGCTCCATCAGTGTGCAGTCCAGCTCCGGCCAGCGGGGCCAGACCGGACCAGGGGTACTTTGGGGGGTTGGAGAGGGAGTGGGGATCAGGCCCGGAGCCGGATCCGCCGCCAAGGCGGAGTGCCCACCCGGTCCCTCCCCTGTGGTATTTAGTTGGCGCGGTCGGAGTCCGCGCCTTTAGGGGGGGGGGTACTGTCACGCCCTGGGGACACTGTTATGTTGAGCCAGGGTGTGTAATTCTATGTTTGTATTTCTATGTTGGCCTGAGTGACTCCCAATCAGAGGCAACGAGTGTCAGCTGGTTGTCTCTGATTGGGAGCCATATTTTACTGTCTGTCTTTCACTTTGTGTTTGTGGTTTCTTGTTCCGTGTTGGTTGGTGCATGTAACCAGGGACGTCACGGTTTCGTTTTGATCGGGTGATCATTTATTAAATAAAGAATATGTTTGCCTTCAACGCTGCGCCTTGGTCCTCTCTTCTAGACGATCGTGACAATTACTCTATAGTAGAGCTATGAAAACACCACAATTAAGTTAATTTTAACACTTTAAAGCACCAATCAGCAGTTGAAACAATAACAAAGCAAACAAACCACTGAAATTCATAGATAGGGCTCTGGATGCAAAGACTGACCATCCATGATATCAAAAGTATAGGTTTGTTTACATTTAATTTGTTCACAAACATAGTAAAACAAGCTTATATTTTGGGTTCTGATGGGGTACGACAGTTGAACTAAGCTCATGAGGCATTCATAAGTTATATTCTTCAAGAATCAATGTGTACATATCATTAATTTCTAAGTCCAAAAATGTAATAAATACAGATTGCCCCTTTTTATAGTTGAATGGGGATCACAAGTGAGATTTTAACACAAGTTCAGTGGGACTCTGATTTAAAAAAAATTTTTTTAACACTTTCAGAGTTAAATGTACAACGTTTATTTTTGCTGTGCACCTTTCCTGATTTCTATTTGGGATTTTGTTTCTGCTTCGATGGAAAGTGCTCATTTTCCATTTTATTTTTGATCAGGAATAAAATTTGATTCGATGTGTATGAAATTGTTCGGTGAAATATACATAAAAGGAGAGTAATTACCCATAATTCTGCACATTTTGATAGTAACTGCAAAGAAAATCCATTGAGTTGTATTTTTTTGTAGATGTCAGCTTACACTCAAGAGATGTGTATGTTTGTGTTAATCCTTTTGAAAACAGTCATGTTCACTTGATTAATGCATTTGCAATTTTGACAGTATCATTTTAGTTTTGATGAATTTGTATACTGAACAAAAATATACACACAACATGAACTGAGTTACAGTTCATATAAGGAAATCAGCCAATTGAAATAATTTCATGCCAATTGCACGATCCCTCAACTTGAGACATCTGTGGCACTGTGTTGTGTGACAAAACTGCACATGTTAGAGTGGCCTTTTATTGTCCCCAGCAGAAGGTGCACCTGTGTAATGATCATGCTGTTTAATCAGCTTCTTGATATGCCACATCTGTCAGGTGGATGGATTATCTTGCCAAAGGAGAAATGCTCACTAACAGGGATGAAATACCAATTTGTGCACAACATTTGAAAGAAATAAACGTTTTGTGCGTATGGAACATTTCTGTGATCTTTTGTTTCAGCTCATGAAACATGGGACCAACCCTTGACATGTTGCGTTTTTATTTTTGTCTAGTGTATTTATAGTTTTGAGAAGGCAGCTATATTTTGAAAACACATTTACTGTTTTGCAAAAGGCCACAGAGTTCTGTGTCTTATGAACACCATTTTGAAAACTGACATAGTAATAAAAAAATGTGTACATGATTGAGATAAAAAATACATTAAATACAGATCTCACCTCATATAGTGTTTAACACTGAATTACATCAACACATCTACACAACACCTGGTCTGCTATTACATCAATTTCCCCTGATGGATGGATGATTATAATTTAAGATCTTTGAATAAAATACCATTGAAGTGGATCTGTTGACAGAGGGGAGATGTCTCAGCTTTGCGCTGTCTGATAAGTGAGTTTTTTTTTCTCTCGCTCCTCCAATGTAATATGAGCTGACACCTATTTGTGACATATGACTCTATGGCAGATTGCTAAAGGCGTGATAGCATCTTCACTGGGCGCTGTCTGAGCCTTGGGCCAAATGTAGCTCAAATGCTGTTTAAATTGGAGTGTGTTTGTGTTTGTGTGTGTGTGTGCGTGCGTGCGTGCGCACATGCATTTGGGGGCTACCGGCATTACTTACGTTTCTGAATCATTAACATGACAATTCACAGCAAACATCAGCATCGTGAAGGTCTAATATGGGAAAAGTGGGTGTTATGTTAATGAACTGTTAACGATTCACCGGATCAATCTGGTCAGCTGTTGCACAAGGAGTTGCAAGGTTTATGGGCTATATGCCAGAGAGAATAATAATAATAATATAAAAATATGCTATTTAGCAGACGCTTTTATCCAAAGCGACTTACAGTCATGCGTGCATACATTTTTTTTTTTGTGTATGGGTGGTCCCGGGGATTGAACCCACTACCTTGGCGTTACAAGCGCCGTGCTCTACCAGCTGAGCTACAGAGGACCACGACCCTACACTGTTAGCCGTTTTTGTAATTTTATCAACAACTTACTGTATTAATCAATAGTATGATACTGTATAAACTAAATACAGTAGATTGCTGTAGAATGCACAGTAAAAGACTGTACATTTGTTTTGCAGCACACTGTAAGACCTTGCTGTCATTTCAACAGTAAAATACTGTAGAATGCACAGTAAAATACTGTAAATGTGTTTTACAGTATTCATTATGGTGCATTGTGGGAAAATGTTGTGGGTGGGGAAAGTGTCTCTGGGCATTAACATATTTTAAGGCTATATTTGTTGCACCCGTGAGTGAGAATTATGTACCCCCACAGAATATGGTAATATACTGTATTTTAGGAATTCTGCAAACCTTGTCCTGAAATTTTACAGTAACTTACTGGCCAATAACTGCCAGTGATTTACTGTAATTCAGAATACAGTACCATAATGCATTTTTGAAGTGCCAAAAACCTTTCTCACTCATTAACATATTCTGAGGCGTGTCTTGTGAGATGCTATTTTGTTGCACCTGTTAGCGACTCTCAAACCTTTAATGATTGAGTGACTAGCCATGTCCTTTTGATATGTTTTGTCCTGTAGTCACTGTCAGTTTAGAAAACTTTGTTAAGGCCTAAAGTGCACGTGATGTAAAACACCAAATATCAGTTGGTATAATGTAATATCTAATTAAATATTCACTATTAGCAGTTGCTGATTTTATTTTAAGTACAATTCAATAAAGTACTGTATTATTGTTTTGCTATATATTTACTGCAGCATGCTATAAATTATGGTGCATTGTGGATAAATTTTGTGGGAGGTCAAAGAATCACCGACTCATTAACATACACTATATATAAGAAAGCACGTGGACACCCCTTCAAATGAGTGGATTCGGCTATTTTAGCCACACCCGTTGCTGACAGGTGTATAAAATCAAGCACACAGCCATGCAATCTCCATAGACAAACATTGGCAGTAGAATGGCCTTACTGAAGAGCTCAGTGACTTTCAACGTGGCACCGTCATAGGATACCACCTTTCCAACAAGTCAGTTCATCAAATTTCTGTCCTGCAAGAGCTGCCCCAGTCAACTGTAAGTGCTGTTATTGTGAAGTGAGAACGTCTAGGAGCATCAACGGCTCAGCCGCAAAGTGGTAGGCTACACAAGCTCACAGAACGGGACCGCCTAGTGCTGAAGCGCGTAGCACGTAAAAATGGTCTGTCCTCGGTTGCAACACTCACGACTGAGTTCCAAACTGCCTCTGGAAGCAACATCAGCACAATAACTGTTTGTCGGGAGCTTCATGAAATAGGTTTCCATGGCCGAGCAGCCGAACACAAGCCTAAGATCACCATGCGCAATGCCAAGCGTCCGCTGGAGTGGTGTAAAGCTCGCTACCATTGGACTCTGGAGCAGTGGAAACGCGTTCTCTGGAGTGATGAATCACGCTTCACCATCTGGCAGTCCGACGGACGAATCTGGGTTTGGCGGATGCCAAGAGAACGCTACCTGCCCCAATGCATAGTGCCAGCTGTAAAGTTTGGTGGAGGAGGAATAATGGTCTGGGGCTGTTTTTCATGGTTCGTGCAACAGTTTGGGGAAGGCCTTTTCCTGTTTCAGCATGACAATGCCCTGTGCACAAAGAGAGGTCCGTACAGAAATGGTTTGTCGAGATCGGTGTGGAAGAACTTGACTGGCCTGCACAGAGCCCTGACCTCAACCCCATCGAACACCTTTGGGATGAATTGGAACACAGACTGCGAGCCAGGCCTAATCGCCCAACAGCAGTGCCCGACCTCACTAATGCTCTTGTTGCTGAATAGAAGCAAGTCCCCGCAGCAATGTTCCAACATCTAGTGGAAAGCCTTCCCAGAAGATTGGAACCTGTTATAGCAGCAAAAGGGGGGGACCAACTCCATATTAATGCCCTTATTTTGGAATGAGATGTTCGACGAGCAGGTGTCCGCATAGTTTTCGTCATGTAGTGTATTTTAAGGCGTGCCTTGTAAGTGGCTGTATTTGTTGCACCCATTACTGAGAGTCCTGTACCAATTTAAGTTATATGTGGTAGTATTTCCCTAACAATTAAATGTGTATAGGGAACAGATCAGAGTTGTAGCGGATCTTAAACCTTTTAATGGTTGAATATTTTCCCATGTCCATTTGATCTGTTTTGCCTTATAATCAAGGCCAGTTTGGTAGCCTTTGCTTAGGCCTCTAGAAATGCAAGTGATATAAACCACCTAGTATTCAATAATATGCTGTAATATGCAAAGGCCTACAGCCAACCTACTTGCTCTAATCCCTTGTAATTACAGTAAAATACTGAAAAAATACATTTCTTACAGTGTAATAGTCGCTTTTACTGTATTGTACTGTGTTTCATTGCTCTGGCATCAAGTTACCATGAACATCTCAGTATTGTATTGGCACTATCCAGAGATAGTCAGAGATATATCATAAGATATCTTGTTGTAATTACAATTATTTTGAAGACCAATGTATCTTTAACTACATCAACATTTTCAGTAACGGTTACCGAAACCTTTTACTTGCTATGACTGTGATGTTCTTTTTATCAACCTTGGTTGAATGCACTGGCTGTAAGTTGCTAAGGACAAGAGCGCCCGCTAAATGACTTACATGTAAATGTAAAAATGTGTAACATGTCGCTGCATGGGTAATTCCAGTCATATACAAAAGTAGATTACGGTAACATTTTTGGTACCATAAAATGTATTACCATAAAATGTATTTTACAGTAGATGTACTGTAAAAAGAGTTACATTAACTTACTGGCCAATTGCTGCCAAGAAGTTACTGTACATTTTTTACAGTGTATTGATCAGGGGACCATGATATGCCGTAGAGATGTCAGTAGATCCTCTCATCTCTGGAGTTATCAATGACATTTGAAGTTGCAGAGTTGCACAACTTTGATTTGCACAGGAGTTTGATCGTAACTACATTATTAATAGTAAAATCCATTGCAGGATCTGAATGCTGACTTGAATACCACACTCTAAAAATGCTGGGTTGTTTGGATGACCCAACTGCTGGTTTGCAGGCATTGGGTCACTTAGTTGGGTTGTTTTCTTTAAAAACTGCAGGGTTATTGTTGCTGGGTACTGGATTATTGATGCTGGGTTATTGAGTTATGACCCAGTGGGCCAGATCAGAAGACTGGAAGCATGGTTTAGTAGGGGCATAGCTTTCAGCTAGTTATTTTTGGCCACCCGTAAGAGTACATTTCATTTCTGTTCATCTGTTCTGTTGTGTTGTTATCACATGTTAAGATTAGACACTTTTGTAACATTAATGAGGCTTACACAAGTGTGTGTGGTCCTCAAGAGCCTATGCATATCCGAACATTTTATCTCAGTGTTGGGATATGTAAATCATGTTCTGAATTTTATAAAAGAGTATGTAATGTGCAAAAATATTCAAGGAAAATTTGAATTTACAGTGTACAAACTTAACATAATGAACAGGAATGACATTTACTCTCATTGGTTACCATAAATAACTATATGAAAGCCACACCCATAATAGGCCATGCCTCCTGAAAATAACCTATGGATTACATTAAAAAGACCCAGCTGTTGGGTCAACTGATTGTTTAAAAAACCAACTGATGGTTAAATTAACCCATGTTTGGGTAAACCCAATAACTGGCTGGGTTAAAATAACCTAGCTTGTGTTCTCTCCACTATTTAACCAGCGCTGGGTTACCAAATTACCCGAATTGGGTTGTTTTTAGCCCATCCTATTTTAGAGTGCGTCACAAATATAGAGGGACTTACCGTCATCAACCTCCTGTCAGACAGGCATCATATATCCCTTATATAGTGACAAGTGACTATGGTGTTGAATCCCCAATTAGGAAACACCTCAGTGACACAGGAGGTCTCTTTAATGAGAAGCCTCCATCATCTCTCAGGTTGTAAATTATTAATCACCACGGTAACTGGCCATTTTGATGGACAGAGCGCCAAGCAGCAATCTCCCTCTCTCATTTCCATTCCAATCGTACGCTCTCAATCACAGGGAATAATCTCCTTATCACATCTACGATTTATCCGATTTAAATTAAGTTTGGGCTCAGATAAACGACTGGGTAGTTTTATAAAAAGATGGCTGAGTCATTTGTAATCTTCGACAATGCCTCGGGATATTTGACCTATCTCTGTCTGAGTACGGAGATTGCTTTAAATATCACGCTATTATCTCACTGGCTAATGATCACTATCAATTATTAACAGGTGGATTTTTGAGAAGAATAATTGTGCCGGCTTGATATATTTCAACATGGCGCCATTATAATTCAACAGTGGATTATTTCAGAGTCATGTACTTGGATTACTCAGAGTGCAAAAGGACAAGTCTTGATGAAGCGGTCATTTGTTCCGAGCACCCTCTCAGGCTTGTCAGATTGAGGGATTTCAGGGAATGGATCTTGGGTAGCCTTCAGCACTTTGGACAGTTAGCAAGCTTTTATTTAAATCAGCCTGTTTGTCATTGTCGTGGCAATGGCTCCCAGGGTGTTTGACGTTTGAAATCTCCATTTTGCTGCCAACAAACCCTCGACTCTTTCCAAGATGCCTTCTTTGTGGTAAATAAACATCATCCGTTTTGTCCCATAAGCCCTGTGCTCATTTGGAACACTTCCTTTCCACTGATATACCCTGCTTCACAAGAAGAGACATGTTGACACACTCTGGTCTAAACTCTCCCTTTTTTTATTGATTACACACCCAGAGGTGTCGACGATTACAGAAACCTCAAATGTACTGGAGGTCAACCTGCAGTCCTTTAAAATACATTGTCCATCTTGAAACTAATAATCAGCTCTTCCTGTCATATTTGATTATTCCATCAGTGATCTGCCCTGTTTGGCTGGCAGCATTCCGGCTATTTTTTCGTAATGGAATAAAGTGGAGTGCAATGCAAAAAGCACAGTGTCCTCCATGCATCACAGAGGCCCCTGACGAGAGGATAATCAAATTGCTCATTTTCAATTTTTCATTTATTTCATCATTTAAAAGGCCCTGTCAGGGAGAAGCACTCTGCCAGCTTCGACCTGACCTTTGCAAATTATTTGTGCAACTCTTTCTCTCTCACTCTCTCAATCCCCCTTTCCATCCCTCTATCCCCCCCCCCCCCCCCCTCTTTTTATTATCTATTTTACCGACCTGTCAAACATTCATCTCTGCACGAAGAAATTATAAATAAATAATGCCCCACCATTTTGTTGATATAATTCTCCCCGTTATCAGGTATATCAAGCCATATACAATATGACACCCAGAGTGCCATACATATGCAATGTGACAGAAACTACACTCACCATTTTCTTCATTTAACCGCCCTTCCCCCTTGAAACTGTAATATTGCAATAGATTTTTTGGAAAATAGGTTTGTTTAAAGGATTCCCTGCGATCTGGTGCATTTATATTTGTGAATTCCCCAATAATACGTATTTGTTTAATTACAGTGGTTTGCGAAGTATTCACCTCCCTTGGTGTTTTTACTATTTTGTTGCCTTACAACCTGGAATTAAAATGGATTTTTTGGGGGTTTGTATCATTTGATTTACACAACATGCCTACCACTTTGAAGATGCAAAATATTTTTTCCCATGTCCATTTGATCTGTTTTGCCTTATAATCAAGGCCAGTTTGGTAGCCTTTGCTTAGGCCTCTAGAAATGCAAGTGATATAAACCACCTAGTATTCAATAATATGCTGTAATATGCAAAGGCCTACAGCCAACCTACTTGCTCTAATCCCTTGTAATTACAGTAAAATACTGAAAAAATACATTTCTTACAGTGTAATAGTCGCTTTTACTGTATTGTACTGTGTTTCATTGCTCTGGCATCAAGTTACCATGAAAATCTCAATATTGTATTGGCACTATCCAGAGAAAAAAAACAATTGTAACATGTCGCTGCATGGGTAATTCCAGTTTTTCTTGTGAAACAAACAAGAAATAAGACAAAAAAAAACAGATAACTTGAGCATGCATAACTATTCACCCAACTTTGTAAAGCCACCTTTTGCAGCAATTACAGCTGCAAGTCTCTTGGGGTATGTCTCTATAAGCTTGACATATCTAGCCACTGGGATTTTTGCCCATTCTTCAAGGCAAAACTGCTCCAGTTCCTTCAAGTTGGATGGGTTCCGCTGGTGTACAGCAATCTTTAAGTCATACCACAGATTCTCAATTGGATTGAGGTTTGGGCTTTGACTAGGCCATTCCAAGACATTTAAAAAGTTTCCCCTTAAACCACTCAAGTGTTGCTTTAGCAGTATGCTTAGGGTCATTGTCCTGCTGGAAGGGGAACCTCCGTCCCAGTCTCAACTCTCTGGAAGACTGAAACAGGTTTCCCTCAAGAATTTCCCTGTATTTAGCGCCATCCATCATTCCTTCAATTCTGACCAGTTTCCCAGTCCCTGCCGATGAAAAACATCCCCACAGCATGATGCTGCCACCACCATGCTTCACCTTCGGGATGGTATTCTCGGGGTGATGAGAGGTGTTGGGTTTGCGCCAGACATAGCGTTTTCCTTGATGGCCAAAAAGCTCAATTTTAGTCTCATCTGACCAGAGTACCTTCTTCCATATGTTTGGGGAGTCTCCCACACGCCTTTTGGCGAACACCAAACGTGTTTGCTTATTTTTTTCTTTAAGCAATGGCTTTTTTTCTGGCCACTCTTCCATAAAGCCCAGCTCTGTGGAGTGTACGGCTTAAAGTGGTCCTATGGACAGATACTCCAATCTCTGCTGTGGAGCTTTGCAGCTCCTTCAGGGTTATCTTTGGTCTCTTTGTTGCCTCTGATTAATGCCCTCCTTGCCTGGTCCGTGAGTTTTGGTGGGCGGCCCTCTCTTGGCAGGTTTGTTGTGGTGCCATATTATTTCCATTGTTTTATAATGGATTTAATGGTGCTCCGTGGGATGTTCAAAGTTTCTGATATTTTTTTATAACCCAACCCTGTACTTCTCCACAACTTTGTCCCTGACCTGTTTGGAGAGCTCCTTGGTCTTCATGGTGCCGCTTGCTTGGTGGTGCCCCTTGTTTTGTGGTGTTGCAGACTCTGGGGCCTTTCAGAACAGGTGTATATATACTGAGATCATGTGACACTTAGATTGCACACAGGTGGACTTTATTTAACTAATTATGTGACTTCTGAAGGTTATTCTTCTGAAGGGGGTGAATACATATGCACGCACCACTTTTCCGTTATTTATTTTTTGGAATTCTTTGAAAAAAGTTATATTTTTCATTTCACTTCACCAATTTGGACTATTTTGTGTATGTCCATTACATGAAATCCAAATAAATATCCATTTAAATTACAGGTTGTAATGCAACAAAATAGGAAAAAGGCCAAGGGGGATAAATACTTGTGCAAGGCACTGTACTTTTACTAATAACAACTTTAAAACTCTTTCAAATAAAATCCTGTCTCATTTAGTTTAGTGTGCACCGGCTCAACATTAAATTGCTTGGCAGTTATTTTTCACAGTAATGTCCTCAGACCTTCTCTCTGTCTCAGTCACAGCTCAGACATAAGCACTGCGCCAATTAATAAATGCTTTTGTAACCCCACTTCTGCAGTGGCCCGCCCTGCACTCCTCTCACCTTTCTGCGAAGCCTGGAATCCTGGTGATTTAGCGGAGGGAGGAGAGGTTAGATTGAGAGGGATACAGTTCATCAAACCCCAAAGAGTGATACGAGACAGCAATCTGGCGGAGAGGGTAAGTCTGACATCAGTATGGACCATCAGCCTCTGCTCGCTCCCCATGGATCAAATTCTATTACAGGCGGGAGATGAGAGGGGGGTAGGGGAGGCTGGGGTGGTCCAGGGTGGTGGGGAAAGTAGTAAGTCTGTTGCTTCACGACAGTGGAGAATAACACAAAGGGTGGGATGAGTGGTTTGGTATTGTTCAGACCTTTTCTTTTGCCCAGAATGTCTACAATTGTGATGATCTGCAGGTATTCGAATGGAGAGCAACTCTCAAAAAATCTACATTGACTGTGAATGAGAGATGTGTGTAGTTTTTACAGATAGAGGAGACAGGAGCTGGTTGTCACAAGGGTTGGTTCTCACATTTCTACCATCTGAAAACCTGCAGGATGCTTAGCGTTAGGCATAGAAATGTGCGAATTCCTACATTCAGGTTGTCAAGGCTTACTGAAAAAGCATCCAAAGTGTAATGGTTCCAGAATAATATAAATTTGGTGAAATTAAACCTTCTCTTTAAAAAGGTGTTTGCTGCTCAGTAAAGATTTACGCCTAATGACATTTTTACAAAAGCAGAAAATACATTGCTGGTCGCAAGGAAATCGTAGTTCTAGGCCTACTACTTATTTTTTATTTTTATTTTATTTCACCTTTATTTAACCAGGTAAGCCAGTTGAGAACAAGTTCTCATTTACAACTGCGACCTGGCCAAGATAAAGCAAAGCAGTGCGATAAAAACAACACAGAGTTACATATAGGGTAAAAAACATAAAGTCAAAAATACAACAGAAAATATATATACAGTGTGTGCAAATGTAGCAAGTTATGGAGGTAAGGCAATAAATAGGCTATAGTGCAAAATAATTACAATAGTATTAACACTGGAATGCTAGATGTGCAAGAGATTATGTGCAAATAGAGATACTGGGGTGCAAAAGAGCAAAAATAAACAACAATATAGGGATGAGGTAGTTGGGTGGGCTAATTTCAGATGGGCTGTGTACAGGTGCAGTGATCGGTAAGGTGCTCTGACAACTGATGCTTAAAGTTAGTGAGGGAGATAAGAGTCTCCAGCTTCAGAGATTTTTGCAATTCGTTCCAGTCATTGGCAGCAGAGAACTGGAAGGAATGGCGGCCAAAGGAGGTGTTGGCTTTGGGAATGACCAGTGAGATATACCTGCTGGAGCGCAGACTACGGGTGGGTGCTGCTATGGTGACCAATGAGCTAAGATAAGGCGGGGATTTGCCTAGCAGTGATTTATAGATGGCCTGGAGCCAGTGGGTTTGACGACGAACATGTAGTGAGGACCAGCCAACAAGAGCGTACAGGTCACAGTGGTGGGTAGCGTATGGGGCTTTGGAGACAAAACGGATGGCACTGTGATAGACTACATCCAATTTGCTGAGTAGAGTGTTGGAGGCTATTTTGTAAATGACATCGCCGAAGTCAAGGATCGGTAGGATAGTCAGTTTTACGAGGGCATGTTTGGCAGCATGAGTGAAGGAGGCTTTGTTGCGAAATAGGAAGCCGATTCTAGATTTAACTTTGGATTGGAGATTCTTTATGTGAGTCTGGAAGGAGAGTTTACAGTCTAACCAGACACCTAAGTATTTGTAGTTGTCCACATACTCTAGGTCAGACCCGTCAAGAGTGGTGATTCTAGTCGGGTGGGCGGGTGCCAGCAGCGTTCGATTGAAAAGCATGCATTTAGTTTTACTAGTGTTTAAGAGCAGTTGGAGGCTACTGAAGGAGTGTTGTATGGCATTGAAGCTCGTTTGGAGGTTTGTTAACACAGTGTCCAATGAAGGGCCAGATGTATACAAAATGGTGTCGTCTGCGTAGAGGTGGATCTGAGAGTCACCAGCAGCAAGAGCGACATCATTGATATACACGGAGAAAAGTGTCGGCCCAAGAATTGAACCCTGTGGCACCCCCATAGAGACTGCCATAGGTCCAGACAACAGGCCCTCCGATTTGACACACTGAACTCTATCTGAGAAGTAGTTGGTGAACCAGGCGAGGCAGTCATTTGAGAAAACAAGGCTATTTAGTCTGCCAATAAGAATGCGGTGGTTGACAGAGTCGAAAGCCTTGGCCAGGTCGATATTTACAAGAAGCAATTTGGTTAACAGAGTTAATTTGGCTTTAATTCAGCTAAACAATACAATAGGATTTCAGCATGTGGCTGAAATTTCTCTTCTGGAAGGTTGCTGGTTCAAATTGGTACAAAACCCATTTCTTAACTCCAAATCAACCATCCTCTACTCTTACAAGAAGTGACCACATTGAAACGTTGTGCCAGGTTAAAATGTGCAGTGGGAGATGCAGCGAGAACAAGCAGCAACATGTTTTACAGGTGTTAGGGATTAGTAGAGAGACTGTCTGAAAATGCACAAGGTCAAAGATGTCGCGCCATACACGTCCCTGACAGGGAGGCTATAGAAAATAAATGTATCACATGCGCTCTGCCTACCCCTCCCCTCTTTCTGTTTTAGTCCACCTCTGCCAGTTTTCTCGGTTTCTTGAGCGTTGCTCGTTCTGTCACTTCTTTACTGCCTTCTCATCAACAAAATAAAGAATGACAGGAATCACTCTATCCTCATTACCAACAATGCTGATGAGGCATTGAAGACTTAGAATAACTACGCAAATGTCACCCCTTGATATTGACCACTAATTAACAACACGTTGATTCATTTGTCAAAATAAACATGGTTTTGCCAGGAGCAGAATGATGACAACAGTAATCAGATCTTCGTCATAGTCATCTCACAACACCACATCGTTACTCCCCTTGAGGTTTTCAATCTGTTGAGTTCCAATAGCATGTGAGAATATTTTCCTTCAAGCAAAGCAAAAACTTTTAGGACAATATCACGCTCCATAAATGTTTGTCTACACACACACTGAAGCATTTTATTATAATATGTATGTTATATGTTGCAACATTATGCTATGCATTTCGAACTTGAACCACAGATGAATACTCATTGTTTTAGCCACAGGCCTTTCCTTTGGCTATTTTCCAACCAAACCAAGCAAAGGTTCCTATTGAAAGAACTGCAATTTCTGGCCCTGTAAGGATGCGTTTAGACAGGCAGCCCAATATTGAAAATTTTTTTTCACTAATTGGCCAATTAGATCAGCTCTGAAAAATATCTGATGTGAAAAGATCTGATGTGATTGGTCAAAAGACCAATTAGTGGAAAATAGATCAGAATTGCTCTGCCTGTGTAAACGCTGCCTAAATGGCTAACTGTATAATTGGTTCATATATTAGAACACATACAGCGCAGATCAACACTCCATCTTCAATTATGGTATAGTAGTACAAACAACCAACCCAGAGTGTAGCGGAGGAAGAGCCTTATCAATGTTGTCTCTGTGGAAATGGTTCATTTTCTCTCTTGCAGCTCAGCGAAGATGAGGGATTATCAGAAGCGAGTGCTACATGTCAGGGAAATGCCAGCAGTCTCTGTCACACGTTACCGTTAACAACCGAAGTGAGATTGATGATTCCCTCAACAAGACCTACTCCTCCATGCTCCTCACCGGCTGAATTCCCTCACAGATAAAGTAATGGAACCTGTCCGTCAATATTCTGAGGACACCTGGGCCTGAGTTGCACCAGGAAGTGGAGATTCGGTTGGACGGCAACCAGAAAACAGAGAAAATGGTCAGGGAAAGACCATGAGGGTTGCTCGACCTTGGTCCTCATTGCAGACAAGTGTAATAACAGGCGCTGGAAACTGTGGATATTAGTTTCTTCAGAGTGAAAGGAAGGTTACAGAAGTTATTGTTGAGTGACTGGAGATGTAATGGAACCTGTTGCAGGGGTTTGAGCGCATCCAGTTGAATGGAAATACAAATGTAGCCAACATGTCAATGATGACAAATGTAGGAGGTCAAAAGAGTAGAGAATCATCACCAAGTAAATTTGACTTTGTTTAAAAGACCATAACTACACTAATGATAAAAGTCATAAATACAAGTAACTGTTGCAGAGTTCAGAACCCCTCATCGTTTCCTTTACTACTGGACTACAGATCATCTAAAGATCTGGATAAGTGTCCACAGTTATAATTTAACCAAATCCTGAGTTTTGGGGGTCAGGAAGGAAAGGAAATTAGGAAACGTGAACAATTAAGACAAGAAAATAACATATAAGACTATAAGAGAACACTGTAGAGGCTCTGATTGTTAGGCTGCATCCACATCCACTTCCCTTGACCCTTGACTCTCCTGGTCACCAAGACAACCCTTGAGAAAATATCAAACTTTGTGTTCCCTTATGAATGAAAGAGTGAGGCCCATCTGTGCAGGGCAGGCCGTCTATGAGAGAGGAAGTGGGTGGACAGGATACAACCAATCCCCCAGGGGTTTGGATAAGACATAATGGCTTAGTGAAAGAAAGGGCCAGGAAAAAACATCCTGATTTAACAAGACTAAGGGGTGGATACAATCAAACTCCTCAGGACAATGGAGCCTGCTGTGCCCAACACAACAGACACAAATCATCTACTGGATCTGTAATCGGAGAACAAATTAATACCCATGAAAAAACATGCTATCAACATTTGAACAACATATGTTCATTGGCATGCTATTCCGTTACTACAGTACAAGTCTCTTTGTTTGATATCAGTAATGTAAATATCCATCATCTGAAGATTATAAGATATGTTAATATATGCATTGAAGACCATTAGCAGATGCAAATTGTCATGAAAATACATGTCCCTAAATTAAAATTAAAATTATTTTAATGTGGAGGATTATTTGTAATGTTTTTAGAAACTCAAGCAGAGGTGTATAGTAAAATCTAATCAAATAAAATAAAATTGTATTTGCCACATGCGCCGAATACAACAGGTGTAGACATAACTGTGAAATGCTTACTTACAGCCCTTAACCAACAATGCATTTACTTTTTTTATAAAAAAGTAAAGTGTTGAGAAAAAAAGAGCACAAGTAAAATAAAATAACAGTAGGGAGGCTATATACAGGGGGGTACCGGTGCAGAATCAATGTGCGGGGGCACCGGCTAGCTGAGGTAGTTGAGGTAATATGTACATGTGGGTAGAGTTAAAGTGACTATGCATAAATAATTAACAGAGTAGCAGCAGCTACTGGGGCCAAGCTTCCTGCCATCCAGGACCTCCATACCAGGCGGTGTCAGAGGAAGGCCCTCAAAATTGTCAAAGACTCCAGCCACCCTAGTCATAGACTGTTCTCTCTGCTACCACACGGCAAGCGGTACCGGTGTGCCAAGTCTAGGTCCAAAAGACTTCTCAACAGCTTCTACCCCCAAGCCATAAGACTCCTGAACAGCTAATCATGGCTACCTGGACTATTTGCACTGCCCCCCCACCCCCACCCCATCTTTTTACGCTGCTGCTACTCTGTTAATTATTTATGCATAGTCACTTTAACTCTACCCACATGTACATATTACCTCAACTACCTCAACTAGCAAGTGCCCCTGCACATCGACTCTGCACCGGTACCCCCCTGTATATATAGCCCCCCTACTGTTATTTTATTTTACTTGTGCTCTTTTTTTCTCAACACTTTTTTGTTGTTGTTTTAGTTTACTTTTTTATAAATAAATAAAATGCATTGTTGGTTAAGGGCTGTAAGTAAGCATTTCACTGTAATGTCTACACCTGTTGTATTCGGCGCATGTGGCCAATACGATTTGATTTGATTTGATTTGATTACGATAAGTCATAAACTAATGACGACACTTTTAAAAGCTTATCTCACACCATAGCCTGCTGAATATGCAAGATACCTTTTCTTTCATTTTAATTTAGGTACAAATGAAAATGTGCCACTGATTCGCCCATGGATTTATGTTTCAGCATTATCTCAATGAAGAGTTCGGGGTTTCAACTAGCCATGTGCGACATGCACGTGCAGTTACAAGCCTGCTAGAGTTAGCGGCAGGCGGACAAGCAATATCCACCGTCGTAGTACGGATGAAGCCTGAACTGGAATGTGAAGCTAACTGAAGCTAGCTAGCTTTAGAAAAGCCTGAGTAGATATAGCTTGCTTCGTAGTATACCACTCTGATGTATCGAACATAGCCTGAAGTCCACAACAATCTTTTGCCCGAAGGCCAATTTATACACAGCAGGTTTGTGTATGAAATCACATTATTCAGTCCATTATATGATTTGTATCTCTTCTGAGATTAAGCATAAAGCCCAAGAGTTTAATTGAATATGTTCAGTTTATCAAAGGATCAATTCTGCTACATAAAGGTATCGATCCAATGACCACTGCAGATTTGATTTAAATGACTGTTCACATTGTTTTATTTTTCTCTAGTATGATCAGCACAATAAGGCTGCAAAGTCTCCATGGGATCTTGTGGTATTAGAAAACTGGTTAACTCACCCACAGACACACACACACACACACACACACACACACACACACACACACACACACACACACACACACAACACACACTAGTTAACACACACACACACAGGTTAAATCACTCACACACACACACACACAAACACAGGTTAAATCACTCACACACACACACACACACACACACACACACTGGTTAACTCACTGACACACACACACAAACACACACTGGTTAACACACACACACTGGTTAACTCACACATACACACACACACACACATGTTAACACACACACACACACACACACACACACACACACACACACACACACACACACACATTGGTTACCACACACACGTACACACACACACACACTGGTTAACTCACTCACACACACACACCCACACACATTGGTTAACACACACACGTACACACACACACACACTGGTTAACACACACACACACTGGTTAACTCACACATACACACACACACATTAACTCTCACACACACACACACACACACACACACACACTGGTTAACTCACACACACAACACACACACATTGGTTAACACACACACATACACACACGTACACACACACAAACACACAGACTGGTTAACTCACTCATTCACACACACACACACACACACACACACACACACACACACTGGTTAACTCATGGGCATTTGGGACCTATGTATAAGGTATTCCTCCAGCCATACTCTACCTACTGTACATATGCTCTCCAGTATCCCCTGGCATCATTGTGTACTGTGGTTCCATGACAACCGGAATAATAGAAGTGCTAAAGTAAGGCCTCCATCACGTTCATGGAAGTTGTTGCTTCTTGACACCTTGTGAACCTTGACCTTTGTAAAGGAACTGCCTCTTAGAGCAAAACATGTTGAAAATACATTGAAAATATGTACTTCTTGGTTGAAAAGACATTGAAAAGTTGAAAAGATGCTTACAGTTTTTCCCAATTGCTAAAACACAATTTTGCAAACTAGGCTGGTTTTATCAAAATATTTAACACAATTCACAAAACCACACACCCAAACTGCAAAATACCTCATATATCCTGCAAAATGAAGCACTGCAACCAAAACTACATATAGCATTATCAAAATCAAACGTTTGCACGAAATGGCACACACTTCATTCATATTACCAAATTTTTGTCTAACCAACTACACACTGTTGGGCATAAGAAAAGCACTCTCATCTTTAGTATGCTTTGCCATAATACTAAAATAGTTCAAATCGTAGAAAATTCTTCAGATTGTTTACATGCACAGAAATATTTGCAGATACACACATGCTGTTGAATTTTTTTTTTTTACCAAACAAGTCAGTGCAACATATGCACAGCAGATATATTTACATTGGACTGAACAAAATATGCTCACAAAAAACAGTAAACTGAAAAAGAAAATTGCAGAAAAAATGTGCAGAAAAACAATATATAAAAACAAAAGAGGCAAGAAAAATAATTAGGCAGCATCTTGCCGCACAGCTGGGTCTGGCCACAACGCCTCGTCCACATCACAGGCAATATCTTCCCTTGCCAGACATTGAGGGAAGAAGCGCCTTGAGTGCCTTTTCCATCCCTGAATCGCACCCACATCAATCTCATCACATGCCTCTTCCATAGCCTGCACAAGAGGCATGCGCACAAAGGGCTGCCGGTCGTATACCTTCCACTGCCATGCCAAAAATAACTCTTCTATGGGGTTCAGAAATGGTGAGTATGGTGGGAGGTATTGCACGAGAAATGGTGGGTGGTCAGCAAACCAGTTTTGGACTGGGGCTGCATGATGAAAGCTCACGTTGTCCCATACTACAACGTACCGGGTTCTTTGATGGTCAGCATCATTCATACGCTCTGGTGGTATGAAAATGTTGTGGAGTCTGTCCAGAAATTTGAGAATATGGGCTGTGTTGTTTGATCCAAGGTTGGCATGACGGTGGAGGACACCATGCGTATTGGAGATGGCAGCGCACATTGTGATGTTCCCACCACGTTGGCCAGGAACATCTATAATGGCTCTGTGGCCAATTACGTTTCTCCCCTTTCTTCTGGTCTTTGCTAGGTTGAACCCAGCCTCATCTATAAAGATGAACTCATGTGGGATTGCATGAGCATCCATTTCCAGTACTCCCTGAAAACAAAGAACAAAAGCAGTCAATATGGTGTCATCCAGTACACTGGGAAACAATGTTGAGTGTAGTGTACTGCAGTCAATATTGTACTTACATCCACATATGCTCGTCTGACCTCTTTGTTTCTTTGAGAGTTTCTCTCAAACGGCACCTTATAAAGTTGTTTCATTCTGATTTGGTTTCGCTTGAGAATGCGAGCCAATGTGGACAGACTGACTCGTTGAATGTTGTTGAATATGGTGATGTCTTGGATGATGTGGCTTTGAATTTCTCGTAATCTGATTTCATTATTTTCCAAAACCAAGTTTACAATGGCAGCTTCCTATACCCCGGTGAACATTTGGCCCCTTCCTCCACCATGGTTGCGTCTCTCTGTCCTTTAGAAAAACTAAAAAACTAAAATATAGGGCTTGGACAATGCAGCCTAAAGATATTTCCCCCACAGTAGAGTAAATTGTACAGGAAACTTGTGCAGTTAGTGTATGACATCAGCCATTCATGAAGTAAACAGGTGTCACCCAACTGATACACTATGACATGAGGTGTACTACATAGTGTGAAAGAAATG
The DNA here is from genome assembly GCF_964263955.1 of Coregonus lavaretus. Taxonomy (NCBI): domain Eukaryota; kingdom Metazoa; phylum Chordata; class Actinopteri; order Salmoniformes; family Salmonidae; genus Coregonus; species Coregonus lavaretus. The sequence goes on from NC_140008.1 coordinate 11,124,163, forward strand.
TTGGTTACATACCTGTACTCCAGTCTAAATGTCCGGATGACACAGGCGACAGTAAAGCGGCTCAAGTTGGGCTGCACTCTCTGTCCAGCCTCTCGCATTGTCAGCCCATGGTTGATGACATGATCAACTAAGGTTGCTCTGATTTCATTTGAAAGTTGTTGTCTTCTTTGGCCATGAACTCCTCTACCAGCTCTACCCCTACCTCTCACTCTTCCTCCCCCTCTCATTCTCCCCCTCCCTCTTCCTCTTCCTCTTCCTCTCTCTGCAACGTCTTCCATTGTTGTTGTAAAACAAAAGGTGCTCACCTGTGGTCTTTTCATAGTGCTTACCTCCTGATTGAAGTGGTAACAATTAACCATTGAGGTGTTTGGCCAGGTGGCACATGTATTGGCCAATTAGCTCATGTAGTGTCATTTTGAATGGCAGTGTTTTGAAATGGCAAACGTGACTTTATGTCAGATTGTTGTGTCTTATGCAGAGAACTGTGTGCAGTGCATTTAAAAAGTGCCATTTTGAATTGCAAAATGTGTGTAAAGCAGAAAATGTGTTTAGACTTTTGGAAACTTTTGCTCTCTGTGTGTCAATTTAAATAATTGTGCTGTGCATGTCATTTTAGTGTGTTAGCAATTGTAAAAAACTGTAAAAGACGTTTTGCTCACTGGGCATGGGTCACTGATTCATCATCTACAATCTACATGTTATACAATACATTATGTAGACTGTTAGAGCAACCATAAACCACAAACATGATGCCGTGAAACAAATGCATGGACAGTCCTGCATGGATGAAGATGTGGAAAGTCAAGTTGTGAGGGATTTATTTATTTATTTAACTAGGCAAGTCGGTTAAGAACAAATTCTTATTTTCAATGATGGCCTACTCCGGATGACGCTGGGCCAATTGCGCGCCACAATCACGGCAGGATTGTGATACAGCCTGGAATCGAACCAGGGTCTGTAGTGACGCCTCTAGCGCTGAGATGCAGTGCCTTAGACCTCTGCGCCACTCGGGGTAAAGAACATAAACTGGTTGTGCCCCGGTATCAGACTCGTATAAATATTCACTGTCCAATGCCACATCTCCTCCCGGTCGACAGTAAATAAATAGGATCGAGAATGTCACAACTGTCACAGGGGGACACGGAGGATTTATCAGTGTCATTTCAATCCCTCCTCAGCAAATCAGGTACAACAGCTTCGGATTTACTCCTTATCGTCTTGCTTTTGGGAAGGGAGAGCGGGAATGGGGAAGGGAGTGTGTGTGGGAGGGGGACACATACTGTCAAAACATTCTATGCTGTGTGTTTAAGAAGGTGCAGTGGGTGGTGACATATTACCCCTACCACTGCTAAGTCATTCAAGTCATTTTGTCATTGACTCATACAGTCTAGATTACTCTCATACTAGTTTAGTACTGCAGCCAGAACTGTAGGAATAATTAAGAAATGCATCTTTCTTGTCCTGACAACGTTTCCATTCTTTGGATTTTTCCAATCATATTCACTAATGATCTCTTTTGAGAAGGAGAAGGATTAATGATGATGAGGAAGAATGTATTTCTGGCTGTGCCCCAGTATCTTCCACTAACTTTCCCCCATCCCATCCTTTCTTTTAAGACTACTGGTAGAGGAATGGATAGATATCACTGCTCTTACCTAACACACCTTGTCCGATCAGTGAAGGGAAGGAAACAAGAAAAGGAAACCTTTTAAATCTACTGGAACAAGTAGTGATAGTCCTCCAACATTCCCCTCTCCTCCAGTACCACCAGGAAGAGCGGCCACCTCTGCATGCGAACGCCACAAGGAGAGACAGACTGAGGGAGGTCCAGTGATTTTCATTAAGATAGACTCGGAGCGCTTGTCTTATTACTGGGCCATTAGGCTCTCTATGGCTAACAGCTTGGCTCTAATAGGGAGCAGGGGAGGCAGGCAGAAGGTAATTGCGGTTGGACTGACCAAACAGGTGTCGGGACCCCTCACTCCCTGATTGGCTAATTAACACATTGTCAATCAACCCCCCGAGGTGTCTCCCAAGATGAAAAGTACTTAAAAGGTGAGAGAAGGTTTTAATGAATGCTGAAACTTTTTTCACTATACGTTATTTTGTCATAATATTGACCGATCAAATTACGGTGACTTGTGTGGTACATTTTAGGATAATATTTGCTTGGTATTGAGGCAACTAATTATTTAGTGATTTTTACTTTATTTTTGTTGAGTATAAGGTGGGAATTCCTTCGTTCCAGATAGCAGATTCCACACTGCTCTTTCAGAAGCCACGGGACTATGTGCTTCTAAATTGAGTTCCTGCAGGGAGGTGAATGAGAGTGGACTACCAGATGGGTCATGGAGGTTGGGCAGTAAACAAGTACTGGGGGCGAGGAAAAAGTAGGGAGAGCTCCAGCAGAGTGGAGACTCTAACACGTAAACTAAGAGTTTAAACCCTCATCATGTGAAGGGGAGAGGCGAGCGATCAAAGACAGAGCCGTGTGTGGTGATGAGCCGGCCACTTATCTATGCTCAGCAAAGTTTCCATCGATCGCCCCCCTCCCCGGCACCCCTTCTCAAGTGTGCATCCATCAGCTTGTTGGTCCAAACATTACCATTCTGCCCTAACCCGGGAGCTTCATCGATCCGCCGTGCCATCAGACCTGGGATCAGTCAACGCGAGGCACTTTTGTGTTTCCTAATGAATTAAATAAACAGGGGGTGGGTGGATGAGGAAAGTGCTGCATGGCAGGTGGATGACTGCTAGGGTGAGGGGCTAACAGGAGCGGGCTGAGTGAGTGGCAGTGTGTGTGTGTGTGTGTGTGTGTGTGTGTGTGTGTGTGTGTGTGTGTGTGTGTGTGTGTGTGTGTGTGTGTGTGTGTGTGTGTGTGTGTGTGTGTGTGCACATGACAGACCTCAATCTCATAGAGCTTCCTTCTCACTTCTGGTAATGCACAACAGATATGGGGTGTAATTGCAGGAACATAATTTAGCAGGCATTACATCTAAGTCACAGGGGATTGGCTGCAGCAGGGGAGGGGTTTGAAAGATACTGAATACCATTGGAGTCCAAATTTGGAATAAACCAAATTTACAATATCCATTGTTAAAGGCCCAGTGAGGTCATAAACGTGATTTCCCTGTGTTTTATGTATACACACTATATATGCAAAGTATGTGGACACCCCTTCAAATTAGTGGATTTGGCTATTTCAGCCACACCCGTTGCTGACAGGTGTATAACATCGAGCACACAGCCATGCAATCTCCATAGACAAACATTGGCAGTAGAATGGCGTTACTGAAGAGTTCAGTGACTTTCAACGTGGCACCATAACTACCGAGTTTCAAACTGCCTCTGGAAGCAACGTCAGCACAATAACTGTTCGTCGGGAGCTTCATGAAATGGGTTTCCATGGCCGAGCAGCCGCACACCATCGGAACGCTACCTGCCCGAATGCATAGTAAAGTTTGGTGGAGGAGGAAGAATGGTCTGTGGCTGTTTTTCATGGTTCGGGCTAGGCCCCATAGAGCCAGTGAAGGGAAATCTTAATACTACAGCATACAATGACATTCTAGACGATTCTGTGCTCCAACTTTGTGGTAACAGTTTGGGGAAGGCCTTTTGCTGTTTCAGCATGACAATGCCTCTGTGCGCAAAGCGAGGTCCATACAGAAACGGGTTTGCCTTGTTTTCTCAAATGACTGCCTCGCCTGGTTCACCAACTACTTCTCAGATAGAGTTCAATGTGTCAAATCGGAGGGCCTGTTGTCTGGACCTCTGGCAGTCTCTATGGGGGTGCCACAGGGTTCAATTCTCGGGCCAACTCTATTCTCTGTGTATATCAATGATGTCTCTCTTGCTGCTGGTGACTCTCAGATCCACCTCTACGCAGATGACACCATTTTGTATACATCTGGCCCTTCATTGGACACTGTGTTAACAAACCTCCAAACGAGCTTCAATGCCATACAACACTCCTTCCGTGGCCTCCAACTGCTCTTAAACGCTAGTAAAACTAAATGCATGCTCTTCAATCGAACGCTGCTTGCACCCGCCCGACTAGAATCACTACTCTCGGCGGGTCTGACTTAGAATATGTGGACAACTACAAATACTTAGGTGTCTGGTTAGACCGTAAACTCTCCTTCCAGACTCACATTAAGCATCTCCAATCCAAAGTTAAATCTAGAATCGGCTTCCTATTTTGCAACAAAGCCTCCTTCACTCATGCTGCTAAACATGCCCTCGTAAAACTGACTATCCTACCGATCCTTGACTTCGGCGATGTCATTTACAAAATAGCCTCCAACACTCTACTCAGCAAATTGGACGTAGTCTATCACAGTGCCATCCGTTTTGTCACCAAAGCCCAATATACTACCCACCATTGTGACCTGTACGCTCTCATTGGCTGGCCCTCACTACACATTCGTCGCCAAACCCACTGGCTCCAGTTCATCTATAAATCACTTCTGGCAAATCCCCGCCTTATCTTAGATCATTAGTCACCATAGCAACACCCACCCGTAGTATGCGTTCCATCAGGTATATCTCACTGGTCATCCCCAAAGCCAACACCTCCTTTGGCCGCCATTCCTTCCAGTTCTCTGCTGCAAATGACTGGAACGAACTGCAAAAATCTCTGAAGCTGGAGACACTTATCTCCCTCACTAACTTTAAGCATCAGTTGTCAGAGCAGCTTACCGCTCACTGCACCTGTACACAGCCCATCTGTAATTAGCCCACCCAGCTACCTCATCCCCATATTGTTATTTACATTGTTATTTATTTTGCTCATTTGCACCCCAGTATCTCTATTTGCACATCATCTTCTGCACATCTATCACTCCAGTCTTAATACTAAATTGTAATTATTTTGCACTATGGCCTATTTATTGCCTTACCTCCATAACTTACTACATTTGCACACACTTTATATAGATTTTCTATTGTGTTATTGACTGTACGTTTTGTTTACCCCATATGTAACTCTGTGTTGTTGTTGTTTTTATCGCACTGCTTTGCTTTATCTTGGCCAGGTCGCAGTTGTAAATGAGAACTTGTTCTCAACTGGCTTACCAGGTTAAATCAAGGTGAAATAAAAAATAAATAAATAAAAATAGGTGTTGAAGAACTTGACTGGCCTGCACAGAGCCCTGACCTCAACTCCATCGAACACCTTTGGGAGGATTTGGAACGCCAACTGCGAGCCAGGCCTAATCGCCCAACATCAGTGCCCGACCTCACTAATGCTCTTGTGGCTGAATGGAAGCAAGTCCCCGCAGCAATGTTCCAACATCTAGTGGAAAGCCTTACCAGAAGAGTGGAGGCGGTTATAGCAGCAAAGGGGGGACCAACTCCATATTAATGCCCATGATTTTGGAATATTGATGTTTGACGAGCAGGTGTCCACATACTTTTGGTCATGTAGTGTATTTCCACACTATGAAGTTGGAATAATACTGTGAAATTGCGAACATTTTGATAATGCCTCTTTAGTGTAAGAGCTGTTTGAAAAGACTGCCTGAATGTCTGCCTGTTTTGGGGGGATGGAGTTTTGGCCTGCCTGGTGACATCCCCAGGCGGTACATTTGGTATTAGACTAATAAGAAAGAGAGTTCCAAACCTCTCTGCCAATAACAGCTAGTTTTCAGTTTCCCCCTCCCTACTCAGATCACTTCGAGACAGTCCTAGCAAAAATTTGCTAAAAAGCTTTTTAATTTTTTTACCATTTTAAATGAAAACAATCACAGTAAAGTACTTAATTGTTACCCAGAAATGATTTGATATTGAGATAAAAACGGATGCATGGGAACTTAAAAAATATATTAGAAATAACAAACATATTTTAAGGCTCAGCAAAGTGCACCCAGACGTGCAATTTCGAGAAAAGATGTGTGACTGTTTGGCATGTTATTTTCTACTTTGATACTGTACACAGATTTCCTTATCTGAAGTTAATTCTATCTACAAAATATACACATTCAAATTCAGTTGTTTGTTAGTTTTGGGATTGTCTCTGCCTTTCCTTCCATTGTTGTTTAGATAAAAGGAGCTTAAAAAGATTATCTCCTGGGGCCTGCATGTCATTATCATTAATCTGCATATTGACTGCTTTGTCCTGGTGGTTTCAAGTTCAGTAGAGGACTTAACAGAGGGATAACATACATGTTTCCTTACCACTTCCCCTTCACTCCCTCTGGTAAGGACCAATCCCATCTAATGGACCACTCTTTACTGAAAGAGTTTCATAAAATACAGTATAAAGGGTTAACAATGTTTAGCCTGTGTTGTTCTTTCAAGAGAGGCATCTCAGATCTTTGCTGCAAGTCCATGCTGAGATGTGACCCTATATAACAGAACAAATCCAAACCGCCTACAGGGGAGGACCTTCAAAAACAGAAACATTCCCCACACTATGATCTTACGAAACACAAACCACCAAAGTGATGTCCCCAACATTTCATCCCCCAGATGGCGAGTGTACCTGCTTTTCAGCGTACACCTTTGTGCTCCGACCAATTAAGTGGGCAGCCTCTGCTTGAAAATAATGTTTTCGTTTCCATTACAAACCGATAATTAGTGTGTAATTACTCCTCCATTGTGGTCTTTCATTGCGAAGAGCAGTGGTGATAATAGCTTAAACCTCAAAGCCATGGAAGGCTGAAGACGGGGAACGGTATTAATATTCATAATGCCTCGGATGGACAGAGTGAGGGGTTTATCCACGAGACAAACGAGCGCATGCTAATGAAGGAGGAACATTTTGCATGCAGGACATCATCATCAAGTCTTTGGGTGAGATGTACCACACATAATGTTTGGGTATCTGTGGGTATACCAGAGGAGGCTGGTGGGAGGAGCTATAGGAGGACGGGTTCATTGTAATGGCTGGAATGGAATAAATGGAATAGAGTCAAACGTGGTTTCCATGTGTTTGATACCGTTACATATATTCTATTCCATCCATTACTATGAGCCTCTTATAGCTCCTCCCACCAGCCTCCTCTGATAACCAGTGTGTGTGTGTGTGTGATTACCTTCTTCGGTGTATGTTATCACAATATTACTCTAGCAGTGATTCAGTACATTCAATAAACTGAGTGCTATAAGTCTGAATGACCCTTGGAGCCCATCAGCTCTGCTCTGGGGTCAGTAGTACTGGTAACCACCTCACAGCGCTCGATCGATAACCCTCGGCAAAGAAAGGCTTAAGAGTATCAACTCTGCCTTGACCAAATCCCTGTCAACAGCCATGATACTTCTGACACTTGTGAACTGGAAATGTAAACACATAGGCACATAGGCGGCGGCAGATAGCCTAGCGGTCAAGAGGGTTGGGCCAGTAACTGAAAGGTTGCTAGTTCAAATCCCAGAGCCGACTAGTTGAAAATCTGTCAATGTGCCCTTGAGCAAGGCACTTAACCCTAATTGCTCTTGTAAGTCGCTCTGAATGAGGGTGTTTGCTAAATTACTTAAATGTAAATAGGTTATGGCTGAAGTGAGGGGGATTTTGTCCATCCACCTCTGTGTAATTTGTTTTGCTGTGCTGTCAAACAAAGACTCTGATAAGGAAAGAGTGCTGATAATTGCTTATGATGGAGTTTCATTTGAAAGGAAGTCCTAGACTATGAAGGTGGAAAACCATACATCTATGACAATTTATACTATATTACTGCTTTGGTTGGTATATAAACATTGGGTATGTTGTATTGATGAGCTGCCTGTTATGTTTGAGCCATAACTCTGAGATATTCTTCACTCAGTTTTTATGGGGCATTGAAACTCCTTTTTGTGGAGTCTGAACGGTCGGTCTTGACAAATGGAGACCATTTTTTGTCAGGTTAGGCCCAGTTCCCCCCTCTCGTCCACCAAGGCGTCACAAGCTTCTCACTCTCATCATTTTAATTGAAGCAGACAGAGACAGCTACTGTAATTACACGGAGATAATCTTCCCATCTGACTAATTACATTTCTCATTAGAGTCCAATAATGCTCATTAGATTAACTTTCTCATGGAGAAATTAAGAAATAATCGGACAGAGGCGAGCTCATTGGATTCTTGTGTTGGACAAGCAGGAACAGCACTGCTGGGAGCCTGCTGAATAGTCAATGTATTGACCAGAGAAAAGAGATGGGACATACATTTGATATAAAATCATAGGATTTTGATACCATTATACTAAAATAGTTAATTTCAGCAGTCTTATTTTTCATCGGGCTATTCTCACACTTACATGTCCATGTCGGACCTCCTAGATGTACTCTGCGAGACATGACCACCGGTGCTTCAGAGTCGTCTTTGTTTGCTTGGATGAGGGGATCGAGAACTGCTGTTGGGAATCACCCTTCATGAATGGGAAAATGTGTTTGCTTGAATAGCAATCCTACTGGGCAAAAACTGTTAAATCAGCGTTGTTTCCACATCATTTCAACCCAAAAAATCTATGTGATGACATTGAATCAACGTGGAAAGCTAATTGGATTTGCATAAAGTCATCAATGTAAGGGCTTTTATTTTATTTTATTTTTTTACTTTTATACAAAAATGAAATGAAATGTTTAATTGATTCTAAGTTGAATTCACATTAGTTGACAGCTCAACCAAATGTAAATTCAAACTAAATGTTGAACTGACTGAAGTCTGTGCCCAGTGGGATGCATTTGCATTTAGTGGGAAAAGGTTAGTAACATCCAGGCCTTGTTGTGACTGAAATGACAGGCAAGGCAAGAACATGCTGATCCTGTACTCTCAACAGTGTGGTGTGATCCAAAGACAGGGTGAAGTGACTTCAGCTGTGTAACGTGGCAGTGATGACATGCTCTCAACACTCGTGCTACGACTGACAACCCCCGAGGCTTAAAATAAGTCTGCTCATCTGTTCGCCTCCTCCCTGGGTACAGCTGGTGCCGTTTGTTTGTATGTGTGTGTGTTAAGGCGTCAGCATGCTTCAGTTCGGCTGGCGCCTAGGGCACACTCGAGTGTGCCCTTAAAAGACCTTCGCTTGAAAAATGAGAAAAAAGCAGCAATAGTACTGTTTGTCCATTTTGAGACGCCATAGCCAGTATACTTCCTCAAAATAGTCTGAATTAATCGAAGATTACTCAAGAAATCTGTCATTAATTTTGACCTTGTTGCCGAAGAGCTCTTAGTCCCGCAATTTTACATCTAACTAAGATGTTTGGTGCAGTATTTTTCCAAAAAAGAATTTGCATGAAAATGAGTCGTCTCTCGTTGAATGACAATCACTCTGTCAAACTGGATACTGTGGCAGAAAAGTTATTAAGGATCAATTACAGCCGTATCCCAGTGGTATCCACAAGTGCCAAACAATGCATGCAGCACTAAGGTATCTAAACCACCTTGATGTTTTGTAACTATAAATGGAAGGGTTTGGTATCTCTCTTGTGAATCACACTATATTTACCTCCTGTCAAACATTTGCTGATCAATCCAGAGATGTCAGTGATTAATCAAAGGACTTGGCCATACAGCACGTTTTCCCCATCCCAGAGGGAACCAATGCCCTCCTTCCTGTCCGTTCTGAAAATGCCCAGCACTATCCCCCTAGCTCAGTGGCTGCTTATGGGCCTTTTAGGTGCCCGCTTTGGGGCCAGCGTTGATGGAACAGTGATTGATGCCCCTGGTCTGTGTGGAGCCGATAGGGAACACCATAGCCCCCCTGGGGCTGAGTGCTGGGATGGTGAAGAATGCGCAATGGGGGTCTGCTAGGTGGTCTGCTGTCACCTACCACACTGATATCAATAGACACAGAGGAAATAGTACCTGCTGTGGAGGAACATACACTACGGCAGATGCCAGAGGTGAAAAATTGTGGCCAAATTGTTCCCGCAGCTATCCAGGGTGCTCTGAAGACGAATGTACCACAGATATCTATGTTGTTTGGTCGGTCGGTATCTTTGGTTGCCTGGTCAGGTAATATTAACATGTGATAACATTCTAAAAGCTTAGAATATTAAATCTCCTTATAAAGAAAACGTATGACATGCAAGCTGAAAGACTATCAAACCACGATGAAAAGGTAAACCCATTAACTTGTCATTTCATTATTTTACTATTCAGACAATATATTAGTCTTGCAAATCTGATATTTTTACTCACAATGTTACTCAAGTATTCAATAAAGATATGTTAAAGCTGCTTAACTGACAAAGGTATGGAAGATTGTTTCTTAGTGAACACTTCTAGAATGAATCACCATAGGAAAAAGACATCTTCGGTAAAGGGTATTCTATTTCAAGCGTATTCTACTGTCAACACAGGCCATCAGCTTCGATTAGGTGGAGTTCAGGAATCATATGTCTCCCAATCCAACATTATCACTCAGAGCATGCGCTGACCAGCTGGCAAGTGTCTTCACTGACATTTTCAACCTCTTCCTGACCCAGTCTGTAATACCTACCTGTTTCAAGCAGACCACCATAGTCGCTGTGCCCAAGAACGCCAAGGTAACCTTAGCACTCACATATGTAGCCATGAAATGCTTTGAAAGGCTGGTCATGGCTCACAGATCCACAGATGATGCAATCTCTATTGCACTCAACACTGCCCATTCCCATTGGACAAAAGGAACACCTACATGAGAATGCTGTTTATTGACTACAGCTCAGCGTTCAACACCATATTGTCCTCCAAACTCATCACTAAGCTAAGGACCCTCGGACTGAACACCTCCCTCTTCAACTGGATCCAACTGCCTGACAGGCTGCCCCCAGGTGGTGAGGGTAGGCAACAACACATCCGCCACGCTGAGCCTCAACATAGGGGCCCCTCAGGGGTGTGTGCTTAGTCACCTCCTCTACTCCCTGTTCACCCATGACTGCATGGCCAGGCACGACTCCAACACCATCATTAAGTTTGCTGACGACACGATGGTGGTAGGTCAAAAAGTTATACAGCTGTACCATCGAGACCATCTTGACTGGCTGCATCACCGCTTGGTATGGCAACTGCTTGGCATCCGACCGCAAGGAGCTAGAGGGTAGTGCGTACAGCCCAGTGCATCACTGGGGCATAGCTCCCTGTCATCCAGGACCTCTATACCAGGCGGTGTCAGAGGAAGGCCCTCAACATTTTCAGACTCCAGCCACCCAGGTCATAGACTGTTCTCTCTGTTACCGCACGGCAAGTGGTACCGATGCACCAAGTCTGGAACCAACAGGATCCTGAACAGCTTCTACCCCCAAGCCATAAGACTGCTAAATAGTTAGTTAAATAGTTAGTTAACCAAATAGCTACCAAGACTATATGCTTTGACCCTTTTTGGACTCACTTTTTTGACTCATCACATACGCTGCTGCTACTCTTTACTATCTGTCACTTTATTCCTAGATATATGTACATACATTTGAAGTCGGAAGTTTACATATGCCTTAGCCAAATACATTTAAACTCAGTTTTTCACAATTCCTGACATTTAATCCTAGTAAAAATTCCCTGTCTTAGGTCAGTTAGGATCACCACTTTATTTTAAGAATGTGAAATGTCAGAATAATCGTAGAGAGAATGATTTATTTAATATTTTATTTCTATCATCACATTTCAGTGGGTCAGAAGTTTACATACACTCAATTAGTATTTGGTAGCATTGCCTTTAAATTGTTTAACTTGGGTCAAACGTTTCGGGTAGCCTTCCACAAGCTTCCCACAATAAGTTGGGTGAATTCGGCCCATTCCTCCTGACAGAGCTGGTGTAACTGAGTCAGGTTTGTAGGCCTCCTTGCTCGCACACGCTTTTTCAGTCCTGCCCACAAATTTTCTATAGGATTGAGGTCAGGGCTTTGTGATGGCCACTCCAATACCTTGACTTTGTTGTCTTTAAGCCATTTTGTCACAACTTTGGAAGTATGCTTGGGGTCATTGTCCATTTGGAAGACCCATTTCCGACCAAGCTTTAACTTCCTGACTGATGTCTTGAGATGTTGCTTCAATATATCCACATAATTTTCCTTCCTCATGATGCCATCTATTTTGTGAAGTGCACCAGTCCCTCCTGCAGCAAAGCACCCCCACAGCATGATGCTGCTACCCCTGTGCTTCACGGTTGGGATGGTGTTCTTCGGCTTGCAAGCAACCCCCTTTTTCCTCCAAACATAACGATGGTCATTATGGCCAAACAGTTCTATTTTTGTGTCATCAGATCAGAGGACATTTCTTAAAAAAGTACGATCTTTGTCCCCATGTGCAGTTTCAAACCGTAGTCTGGCGTTTTTATGGCGTTTTTGGAGCAGTGGCTTCTTCCTTGCTGGGCGTCCTTTCAGGTTATGTCGATATAGGACTCGTTCTACTGTGGATATAGATACTTTTGTACCTGTTTCCTCCAGCATCTTCACAAGGTCCTTTGCTGTTGTTATGGGATTGATTTGCACTTTTCGCACCAAAATACATTCATCTCTTGGAGACTGAACGCGTCTCCTTCCTGAGCAGTATGACGGCTGCATGGTCCCTTTGTCAAGGCGTCAGTGTACTGCGGTAGGCGAAGTCAGGCGCAGGACACAGAGCTAATCAAAAGGCGTACTTTACTCGAAGGTAAAAGAATGAACAACAACCTCCACGCAGGGAGGGAACAAACCCGCACACTAACGACAACCGAACACATGAACAAACACGCACAACACACAGTGTGAGACAGAGGGTTAAATAGGGAAGACATAACTACATAATGGGAAACAGGTGTGACCAATAAAGACAAAACAAGTCGAACATAGATACATGGATCGGTAGCAGCTAGTACTCCGGTGACGACGAACGCCGAAGCCAGCCTGAGCAAGGAGGAGGGGCAGCCTCGGCTGAATCCGTGACAGTACCACCCCCATGACTCTGGTGGAAATCCCTCAACATGGAGGGATCGAGGATGTCCCTCCTAGGGACCCAGCACCGTTCCTCCGGACCGTACCCCTCCCACTCCACGAGATACTGCAGGCCCACCCGACGCCTCGAATCCAAGATGGAATGGACCGAGTACGCCGGAGCCCCTTCGATGTCCAGTGGGGGCGGAGGAACCTCCCGTACCTCAGACTCCTGGAGTGGACCAGCTACTACCGGCCTGAGGAGAGACACATGGAACGAGGGGTTAATACAGTAATTAATAGGAAGTTGTAACCTATAACAAACCTCGTTCAATCTCCTCAGGACTTTAAATGGCCCCACAAACTGCTGACCCAGCTTCCGGCAGGGCAGGCGAAGGGGCAGATTTCGGGTTGAGAGCCAGACCCGGTCCCCCGGTGCATACACCGGAGCCTCACTGAGGTGGCGATCGGCGATCGGCGCTCGCCTTTTGTCGCCTGATTGCCCGCTGCAGGTGTACATGAGCAGCGTTCCAGGTCTCTTCCGAGCGCTGAAACCACTCATCCACTGCAGGAGCCTCGATCTGGCTCTGATGCCAAGGTGCCAGGACCTGTTTATAACCTAACACATACTGGAAAGGCGTAAGGTTAGTAGAGGAGTGGCGGAGTGAGTTTTGGGCTATCTCTGGCCAGGGGATATAACCTGACCACTCCCCCTGCTGGTCCTGGCAATAGGACCTCAGAAACCTACCCACATCCTGGTTAACTCTCTCTACCTGCCCATTACTCTCGGGGTGAAAACCTGAGGTAAGGCTAATCGAGACCCCCAGACGTTCCATGAACGCCCTCCAGACCCTTGAGGTGAACTGGGGACCCCGATCCGACACAATATCCTCAGGTACCCCGTAGTGCCGGAAGACGTGTGTAAACAGGGCCTCAGCAGTTTGTAGGGCTGTAGGGAGACCTGGCATAGGAATGAGATGGCAGGCCTTCGAAAACTGATCCACAACGACCAGGATCATGGTGTTCCCTTGTGAGGGGGGAAGGTCCGTCCCAAATTCCACCGATAGGTGGGACCACGGCCGTTGTGGAACAGGTAGGGGTTGTAATTTCCCTCTGGGCAGGTGTCTAGGTGCCTTACACTGGGCACACACCGAGCAGGAGGAAACATAACCGCTCACGTCCTTGGCTAAAGTGGGCCACCAGTACTTCCCACTAAGAAAGTGCACTGTCCGACCGATGCCAGGATGACCAGAGGAGGGTGACGTGTGAGCCCAATAGATCAATCGATCACGAACCTCTAGCGGCATGTACATCCGACCCTCTGGACACTGGGGGGGAGTGGGCTCGGTACGTAACGCCCGCTCGATGTCCGCGTCAACCTCCTACACCACCGGTGCCACCAGACACGACGCCAGGAGTATGGGAGTGGGCTCAATGGACCTCTCCTCTGTGTCATAAAGTCGGGACAGGGCATCTGCCTTAGCGTTCTGGGAACCTGGTCTGTAAGTGAGAGTAAACACAAAATGAGTGAAGAACATGGCCCACCTTGCCTGACGAGGGTTCAACCTCCTCCCCGCCCGGATGTACTCCAGGTTACGATGGTCAGTCAAAATGAGAAAAGGGTGTTTAGCCCCCTCAAGCCAATGCCTCCACACTTTCAGAGCTTGAAACACAGCTAACAGCTCCCGGTCCCCCACATCATAATTGTGCTCCGCTGGACTGAGCTTCTTAGAAAAGAAAGCACAGGGGCAGAGTTTTGGTGGCGTACCCGAGCGCTGAGACAGTACAGCTCCAATCCCAGCCTCGGACGCATCCACCTCAACCTGGAATGCCAAGGAAGGATCCGGATGCGCCAGCACCGGAGCCAAATTAAACAGGTACTTCAGATGCCCAAAAGCCCTGTCCGCCTCAGCTGACCACTGTAGACGCACCGGTCCTCCCTTTAGCAAGGAGGTAATGGGAGCCGCTACCTGCCCAAAGCCCTGGATAAACCTCCGGTAGTAATTGGCAAAACCCAAGAATCGCTGCACCTCCTTCACCGTGGTTGGAGTCTGCCAATTACGCATGGCCGAAATGCGGTCAATCTCCATCTCCACACCTGACGCGGACAGGCGGTGTCCTAAGAAGGAGATGGACTGTTGGAAGAACAGACATTTCTCCGCCTTCACATACAGGTCATGCTCCAACAGTCTACCAAGCATCTGACGCACCAGGGAAACATGCTCGGCCCGTGTAGCAGAGTATATGAGAATGTCATCAATATACACCACTACACCCTGTCCATGCAGGTCCCTGAAAATTTCATCAACAAAAGATTGGAAGACTGAAGGAGCATTCATCAAACCGTATGGCATGACGAGGTACTCATAGTGCCCCGAGGTGGTACTAAAGCCGTCTTCCACTCATCTCCCTCCCAGATACGCACCAGGTTGTACGCGCTCCTGAGATCCAATTTAGTGAAGAAGCGCGCCCCGTGCAATGACTCCGTCATACTCGCAATCAGAGGTAATGGATAGCTGTATTTTACAGTGATCTGATTTAGACCACGGTAGTCAATGCACGGGCGTAAGCCACCATCCTTCTTCACAAAAAAGAAACTCGATGACACAGGGGAAGTGGACGGCCGAATGTATCCCTGTCTCAGAGATTCGGTGACATATGTTTCCATAGCCGGCGTCTCTTCCTGTGATAGAGGATACACATGACTCCGGGGAAGTGCAGCGCCTACCTGGAGGTTTATTGCACAATCCCCCTGTCGATGGGGTGGTAATTGAGTCGCCTTCTTTTTACAGAAGGCGAGAGCCAAATCGGCATATTCAGGCGGAATATGCATGGTGGGAACCTGGTTTGGACTTTCCACCGTAGTTGCCCCTACGGAAACACCTACACACCTCCCCAAGCACTGACTTTCCCTTGAGAGCCCTCTGTTGCCATGAAATAGTGGGGTCATGAGAAGTTAACCAGGGAAGCCCCAACACCACGGGAAACGCAGGAGAATCAATCAGATATAGACTAATTATTTCCTCATGCCCCTCCTGCGTCTTCATCCAGAGTGGCACTGTGACCTCCCTAATCAGACCTGACCCTAAAGGGCGATTATCTAGGGCATGGATAGGGAAGGGCACATCGACTGGCACAATAGGAATCCCTAACGTACGGGTAAACTGACGATCAATAAAGTTCCCAGCTGCGCCTGAATCTACTAGCGCCTTATGCTGGGAATGAGAAGAAAACTTGGGAAATACAACATTAATACACATATGCGCAACAGGATGCTCTGGGTGAGTTGGGTGCCTACTCACCTGAAACGGTTCATCAGTGCGCTGCCTACTGCCTTGACTCCTTGAAGGCCCTCCCCAGCACCGACCAGCAGTGTGTCCTCTGCGGCCACAGTTGGTGCAGGGGACAGCCCCTCTACTGGTCTCCCTCATAGCAGCACCTCCGAGCTCCATAGGGGTAGGGTCAGAGGTGCTGGGGGATGGAATGGACGGCCCCTGATCCGGATGTCCGCGGGTAGCCAACAGGTTATCCAGTCGAATCGACATATCCACCAGTTGGTCCAGGTTTAGGTTGGTGTCCCTGCAGGCCAATTCCCGATGAACGTCCTCCCTCAAGCTGCAACGGTAGTGGTCGATGAGGGCCCTCTCATTCAATCCTGCGCTGGCAGCCAGAGTCCGAAAGTCCAGTGCAAATTCCTGCGCGCTCCTCTTCCCCTGTCTGAGGTGGAATAGACGCTCACCCGCCGCTCTCCCCTCTGGTGGATGATCAAATACCGCCCTAAAGCAGCGGGTAAACTCTGCATAGCTTACAGTTGCGGCGTCTATTCCCCACCCACTCGGCGTTGGCCCACTCCAGCGCTTTACCGGACAGACAGGAGATGAGGGCGGACACGCTCTCGTATCCCAAGGGAGACGGGTGGATAGTTGCCAGATAGAGCTCTACCTGGAGCAAAAAACCCTGACACCCGGCAGCTGTACCGTCATAAGCCCTCGGGAGCGAGAGCCGAATCCCACTGGACCCAGAGGGTGAAGCGATGGACATCAGTGTAGGTGGTGGTGTAATCGGAGGAGGTATAGGGATACCTCCTCTCTCCCATCGCTCCATAGTGTTCACAACTCGTTCCATAGCGGTGCCGAGAGCCTGGATCATGGCCGCTTGTTGTTGTACGTGTTCCTCGATCGATCCGGCTGGCATAGCTGTACCTGCTGACTCCATGTAGATGGTGCGTGTTTCTGTCAAGGCGTCAGTGTAATGCGGTAGGCGAAGTCAGGTGCAGGACACAGAGCTAATCAAAAGGCGTACTTTACTCGAAGGTAAAAGAATGAACAACAACCTCCACGCAGGGAGGGAACAAACCCGCACACTAACGACAACCGAACACATAAACAAACACGCACAACACACAGTGTGAGACAGAGGGTTAAATAGGGAAGACATAACTACATAATGGGAAACAGGTGTGACCAATAAAGACAAAACAAGTCGAACATAGATACATGGATCGGTAGCAGCTAGTACTCCGGTGACGACGAACGCCGAAGCCTGCCCGAGCAAGGAGGAGGGGCAGCCTCGGCTGAATCCGTGACACCCATTGTGTTTATACTTGCGTACTATTGTTTGTACAGATGGACGTGGTATCTTCAGGCGTTTGGAAATTGCTCCCAAGGATGAACCAGACTTGTGGAGGTCTACAATTATTTTTCTGAGGTCTTGGCTGATTTCTTTTGATTTTCCCATGATGTCAAGCAAAGAGGCACTGAGTTTGAAGGTAGGCCTTGAAATACATCCACAGGTACCCTTCCAATTGACTCAATTGACTTCAACTGTATCTACCTCAATTACCTCGTACCCCTGCACATCGACTCAGTACTGGTACCCCTTGTATATAGCCAAGTTATCGTTACTCATTATTACTTTTATTATTACCTGTTTTACTTTTCTATTATTTCTCTATTTTCTTTCTCTCTGCATTGTTGGTAAGGCCCGTAAGTAAGCATTTCACTGTTAGTCTACACCTGTTATTTTACAAAGCATGTGACAAATAATATTTTATTTTATTATATTTTAAAGTCATTGCTAATGATTTGAATAAAGTTCAATTTTCTCAACTGTTTTGTGACTTTCCACCGCCAGAATCGTTTAAACTCTGGCCAAATTACTCATATTGCCTCAAATTGCTCTCCTTCCATTGAAAATGAATTACTTCCAGCACTTCATGGCCTTCTGTTACTTCTGGTGAAAATGGAGGAGCGGACACATCATGCCAGATAAACATGCAGAGAACCATTTCAAATGGAAACCCACTGATTCTTCTGATTTTTTAATTTAAAGATTAAAACACAATTTTCAACCACAAAAAACATAATGCAGTATGTTACATCTGTCTCAGCGCATCTCATTGCCATTACAGATAAAGTGATGGAGATTAGAAAAAGGCAAGAGAGTGCCAGTATTTACC
Organism: Coregonus lavaretus; assembly: GCF_964263955.1. Classification (NCBI taxonomy): domain Eukaryota; kingdom Metazoa; phylum Chordata; class Actinopteri; order Salmoniformes; family Salmonidae; genus Coregonus; species Coregonus lavaretus. The sequence goes on from NC_140008.1 coordinate 11,142,425, forward strand.
TGCATAAACCTGTACTCAAACACTCCATCACAGATAAGGGGGATATCATCATAAAATGCTCAGAATTATATCACAACTGCTGATTATATTAGCAGACTTTGGGAAAGCAGATAACGTTGTCTTTGCAATGGATCAAGGGCTGTCAAGATAATGCCCTGTCCACTTTGAGTAGACTATTGGTGACACTCTCGTATCACATTGTTTCTTTATTCACAAATTACAATGTTGCTTAATACTGCAAATTCATCTACACACTATCTTCTCTTTCTGTTGAATGGGGTAAGCAATGTGAAACCGAATACTAGGGAGGAGTGCCTATTCCTGTTGCATGAAATGTACATGGAGATGAGCTCCAGGGTTCCTTGTCAGACATCTCCTTCCTCACCTCACCACATCTCCCAGATTTCCCTGGAAGACATGAGTGCATGGTTAAAGATGAAGGCTGAACAAAAGTGTATGTGAGAATTTTTTTGAAGCCGAGTCGTATTACCTCGTAATCCTTCCAAAATGAGTTGTTCATGACGAAGGATGTTACACCGTTAATCTTCCCCCTAAATCCATCACCCCAATGTCTCCTCACCTTAATCCGCGTCTACCCTCACCATTCCTTATCTTTACCTGGACACTTGTTACCTTTCGTTGCGACACATATCCCCCCACAATGCACCAAATAATGCAGTACTCAGAGAGGCGAGTGTCTGTTGGAGAGATAAGATTTTTTTTTAAACGAAGTGTAATTCCAGCTATTCTTACCGAGCAGGCGCCCCCTGTTATAGAGCCCCCCATTACAGAGCCCCCGTTATAGAGCCCGAGGATCAAATCTAATTCAGCGGAGATACACACTAAGCCCTGTCACTCAACGCTGTCTGCCCTTGAAGGAGAATAATGGTGATGAGAGCAAAGAGTATCTCAGGACTAAGGATGAAGCCTTGTCTACCAAATCACACAGGACCACAGCACTCCCCCTATTCCCGGGATAATTATTCTAACAATAGTGATGAGTACACAATGGAGAAAATTAATGACCTAGACAGCCAATGTAAATATACATCCACATATGCATGCAATTTGTTCACTCATGCGTATACAGACACAGGCATGCATGTGTGACTTCCACATACATAAATGTATTAAAACACATGACACACACACACACACACACACTCACTCACGCACACACACGCACACACACACACACACACACACACGCACACACACAAACTAGAGGGGAGTCTACACCCTGTTGGCATTAAGACTTCTCTGTGTGTTTGTCATGAGCACAGAGTTCTGTGCTTTGCTACTCAGGAGACTAGCTACTCCAGAGGCGTCAGAGGCATAATTGTGTGCAATGAAAATAGTGTTTATTTATGAGCCGGACATTGCTAATTATCTTCATTGCATAACTAATGATTTCTTACTTCAAAGGCATTTCCAGTGAGACTGAGTCTCTTGGTCGCTGAGGCGGACTGACTCATGACTCTGAAGATATTTATGGCTAATTGGTAGATAATGATGCTCCTTTTGGGAGGGGGTTTGTTCAGCGGTCTTCCAAACAAGTTACATAAAACAAGTACACACACCATACACACACCATACACACACCATACACACACCATACACACACATTCATAGTAAGGAATAAAGAAACATTCTAATTGGGGTTGGGGTCAATTAAAATGTTCCTCATTGTTGAATTGGAATGAATAGACCTAATTCACGCCACAGTCATGATCGTAATCCAGACTAGTGAAGGTTAGTGAAGCGGAAGTGCTCCATTAAAGACAACAGAAAATCATGCCAAAAGTTTTTATGTTATTTGCCTGCCAACCTAAACAGAGGATGATTAAGCTGATTAGCATTGGAGAAAGAACATCAAAGACATTGAAGCACTTGTCGATCAACTCATAGACACAGTCATAAATCACACTTAAAGATACACTATGCAGGACTCGCTCCGCCATTTCCTGGTTGCTCAAATTCTAATAGTTCGCCTAATTTCAGTTTATGTGACAAAATAAGCAAGTATAGTGTAGAGAATCATTGTACCATCTAAACCGCTGTGAAATATATTTTCCATAACCAAACATTTTGTATTTTCAGCTGTTTGAAGCTGGTGTACAAAACCAAAAGTAAAATACACAAAATTAAAACTTAAGAATGGGAAGCATAGAAATAGCACAAACAGAACATATCTATCACTTCTTAGACTTGCTTTCAATGAGAATGACAGCTCTATAACACACATTTCTATGTTAATTTGGTCGGGTCTCCCAAAAAGTTACAAAAGATAAATATTATTTGGCTTTTTAACTTTTCGGATCCCTCTGGTGCAGTATTTACAAAACCAAATTGGGTGAAAAAGCTAAATGATCGAATTATCATGTGCCTCAATGTAGTTGTACATTTTCAAAGCATGGTACATTGACAATATGAATGCATATTGTAATTTCTAAATGAATTATTTTGTTGTTTTTTACTTAGAAACCTAACATTTGACAAGGGAGTAGCCCTACATCATAAATGTGTACTATAAATTAATTTTCTGCTCCTCCATCTCAAGAGAATGTGTCCACTGAGGTTAAACAAGGAATTATAAATCTACTAATGTAATAAGTAACTTAGTTTAGTGATTTTGAACACAATAAGTCAGAACTTTATTTCTCTGTGCATGTGCTCCCACCATTGGCCTCTGCACTTAGATAACATTTCCTTGGGTAGCACTGCCCCTCAGCTGACATTAAGGAACACTGCATGTTCAATCCCCACCAATAGCTTTTGACAGCTTTTCAAAGCTTTGACAGCTTTTGACCATTAAAATGATGGGGGTATAGAATCCATTTTAGGACATCCTCAGTTGTAAGCCGTGGGTTTCAGCATCACCTGAAAACGTGTCCTCCTCATCCCTAAAGGCAGTTAGCTGGAACAGACTCGTCTCTGCCCGAACAACCTTGTGTCTCCAACCTTGGTTTGACGCTATAGGGAATCAGTAAAATAGGACACTCTAACCACAAGGTCACAGAGTTGGTCAACTCTAATGATGAAATATGGTGCCTGATCAACTCTAAATTTTAATGAATGCTTAAAATACATTTGTTTTATAATCCAGCATTAACTTGCGTTTCTGAGTTGTCCAGGACGTGTGGTGGTATTGAGCTTCTCCACAGAGATAGAGGACGCAACATTGTATCTGTCCCATTAAGGCATCTGTGAGAGTATGGACAGCGCCATTGAGGTCATCTTCATTTTGAAGTAGTCAATGTTCTTCTTCTACTACTTCTATGAGTTGGTAAACAAACTGAAAGGGAGCATACTGCCACCTGGAGGTATAAAGCCAAGGTTGGCAATTTGCTGCCACCTACAGTTATGGAATGTTTGCTCACAAATATAATTAATTGGCTGATTGGTGACCTGGTGACCTGGATGGAATCATGTGATCCTTCCTTAAACCATAGGAAGCCCCACCCAGTTGACTACTTCAAAATGGTGAAAGTCCTCAATGGCGCTGCCCATGGAGCACTAGAGTCGTCTATCTGTCTCTATGAGCTGCAGGTGCTAGGGGACTTTTCTGAGAATGTACCCGCCTGATTGAACACCTTTTCACTGTGCAGGCGCTACGTTGTCCTTGGAGAGTGGTGGTATATAAAAGTGCCAGTGATAAAAGCTCATATTTCTATATTGAATAATGAATATGAAATATATATTTAAAATGTACAAGATAATTACAAATGGCCAACAAGCTGCGTAAACAATAATCTAAAAGTATAGCTATGATGAATGTAAACAAATGATAGTGTTCAAAAACTATATTAATAGATTGCTTTTTATAAAGAATGTTTTGTTGTTGCATTTACAGTGGGGAAGAAAAGTATTTAGTCAGCCACCAATTGTGCAAGTTCTCCCACTTAAAAAGATGAGAGAGGCCTGTAATTTTCATCATAGGTACACGTCAACTATGACAGACAAATTGAGAATAAAAAATCCAGAAAATCACATTGTAGGATTTTTAATGAATTTATTTGCAAATTATGGTGGAAAATAAGTATTTGGTCACCTACAAACAAGCAACATTTCTGGCTCTCACAGACCTGTAACTTCTTCTTTAAGAGGCTCCTCTGTCCTCCACTCGTTACCTGTATTAATGGCACCTGTTTGAACTTGTTATCAGTATAAAAGACACCTGTCCACAACCTCAAACAGTCACACTCCAAACTCCACTATGGCCAAGACCAAAGAGCTGTCAAAGGACACCAGAAACAAAATTGTAGACCTGCACCAGGCTGGGAAGACTGAATCTGCAATAGGTAAGCAGCTTGGTTTGAAGAAATCAACTGTGGGAGCAATTATTAGGAGATGGAAGACATACAAGACCACTGATAATCTCCTTCGATTTGGGGCTCCACGCAAGATCTCACCCTGTGGGGTCAAAATGATCACAAGAATGGTGAGCAAAAATCCCAGAACCACACGGGGGGACCTAGTGAATGACCTGCAGAGAGCTGGGACCAAAGTAACAAAGCCTACCATCCACCAGGAACTCAAATCCTGCAGTGCCAGATGTGTCCCCCTGCTTAAGCCAGTACATGTCCAGGCCCGTCTGAAGTTTGCTAGAGTGCATTTGGATGATCCAGAAGAGGATTGGGAGAATGTCATATGGTCAGATGAAACCAAAATACAACTTTTTGGTAAAAACTCAACTCGTCGTGTTTGGAGGACAAAGAATGCTGAGTTGCATCCAAAGAACACCATACCTACTGTGAAGCATGGGGGTGGAAACATCATGCTTTGGGGCTGTTTTTCTGCAAAGGGACCAGGACGACTGATCCGTGTAAAGGAAAGAATGAATGGGGCCATGTATCGTGAGATTTTGAGTGAAAACCTCCTTCCATCAGCAAGGGCATTGAAGATGAAACGTGGCTGGGTCTTTCAGCATGACAATGATCCCAAACACACCGCCCGGGCAACGAAGGAGTGGCTTCGTAAGAAGCATTTCAAGGTCCTGGAGTGGCCTAGCCAGTCTCCAGATCTCAACCCCATAGAAAATCTTTGGCGGGAGTTGAAAGTCCGTGTTGCCCAGCGACAGCCCCAAAACATCACTGCTCTAGAGGAGATCTGCATGGAGGAATGGGCCAAAATACCAGCAACAGTGTGTGAAAACCTTGTGAAGACTTACAGAAAACGTTGACCTGTGTCATTGCCAACAAAGGGTATATAACAAAGTATTGAGAAACTTTTGTTATTGACCAAATACTTATTTTCCACCATAATTTGCAAATAAATTCATTAAAAACCCTACAATGTGATTTTCTGGATTTTTTTCTCATTTTGTCTGTCATAGTTGACGTGTACCTATGATGAAAATTACATGCCTCTCTCATCTTTTTAAGTGGGAGAACTTGCACAATTGGTGGCTGACTAAATACTTTTTTTCCCCACTGTAACTGCCGAAAATGCTGTTATCAAAGTCACTTCCTCAGTAGGTGACGTCAGAGGTTAGCATGTGGGAGAAGTGGGAGCTCAGGATGATAGTTTCCCACTAGTAATTACCAGTTGGAGGGCCGTCAAGTCGATTTTTCCCAGTCGTATGTGTTAATTCCCACTTCCCACTTGGTTACGAACAAAGCATTATTACCTGCCTTTGGTATCTTCCAGGTATGGGCAGAGCTATCTGGCAAAGTTATGAAAGTCTCAGATTAAGAATCAGTTTGGGCCAGTGTTATCTTCTTGGTATCTGGTGAGGTAGCCTTTCTGGGCTTTTATACTGCACAAGTTTTGATGGGTTCATTGTCATTATTTAAAGCAGCTGTCAATGTAGCTTTGATTTAAGTTAATATACTTAATTTTGTTTTACAATGTTTTTGTATTTTCATTCTTTGGGAGCCTTGCAAGCAAATACACAACTTGCCAAGACTCCTTCCACTCTACCACAACTCCTTCCACTCTACCAAGACTCCTTCCACTCTACCAAGACTCCTTCCACTCTACCAAGACTCCTTCCACTCTACCAAGACTCCTTCCACTCTACCAAGACTCCTTCCACTCTACCAATACTCCTTCCATGACTCCTTCCACTCTACCAACACCTTCCAGCCTCCAGTGCCATCCTTTCAAGACTGGTCTCTTTCTTACACTACTATCCAACCTTCACACATCTGTTTCATGTGTCACTTTTGCAGCGTGTCTTTTTGAGAAATATCTTTGGTGGTTCTCTGAAGAACTGTTTGACCAAGTCTTGTGGATATGTGCCATAAGTGTTTATTAGGCTAGTTGTGCAAGTATGGTGATGAGGTGGCATGCATAAATAACACATTCTCAGACTCAACTGCTGGGGTTTTCTCAGGTAATTTCACAGCCCTCCGCCACACACACGAGAGGGACTGATGTCGAGCTAACGGATAATTAGCTCAGTGAAAAGTTCTCTGATGAGGCTGATGCTGGGAGATTGATCTTCACGGTTAGTTGACTTTCTCCGGCTCATTGCAGTCTTCCTCCCCAAACAATTACCATCCAATTGAGGGAGATGTAGGCGGTGAGAAGCCCACTGTTTATGCATGGACTATGTGCTGCACTGACATATAGTTCTGAAGAAAGGCATTATTTTTGCTATGTTCAGTCATTTTAAGAAAATAAACATACAAGATCAATGTCAAAGTTTATTATAATACTAGTGGTTTTGTAAGGCAATTACCAAGAAAATGGGCATGTAGGCTACTTGATAGCATTGGACAGAAACTTCTAATCTAGATCATGGTTATACTATCATGTATTAGATGAAGGTGGTAGGTGGCATTAGACTTGTGATCTGACCTGTTACACGCTGCCCCTTGGTAAACGTAATTGAAATTAAATTATCTCTGGCAGTAGACTTTTGCCATGCCATAGCTCCACCTTGTGGCAGTCTGTGTAATTGTCTCCCTTTCATATCATCAAACACAAAATCCATACAACACAAATCAGTTATTTAATAATTTTTTTTATTTTCAGTGTTTTATAAAAATACTGGACTTTGCCAGCATCTACTCCATTGGCTATAATGTGATTTTCCCAGAGAATAAGACTAGTAAGTCTATTTATAGAACGTCCATACGAAAATGTATTTTGGGAGAAAGAAAAATTATTCTACCCACTGCTACCCCAGATCCTCCCAACTGAATAAAAGGTCATGGATTCTATTCCCACCTTTAAGATTAATGCCTCAGGTAAAAAATAAAAAAAAAATATGCAAAAAGGGCCTCTACGGCAGGCTCCTAGTGAGCCATTAGTATCTCTTACGACTCTTTCTATATAAAGTAATGCATATACATTTCTCTTTTACAATAAATTAGTACAGGCACATTCACCCATGGTCATGGTCCCTGTAACACAGTCAAAACCATTGTGTACGAAGACAACGTTTTGCAGGTTGTTATTCACTGATCACACAAGGCAAAAAAAATTAAAATGTATGACAATCTGGGCAGCTGATTTTTGGTTGTGTGTGAATGATGCACATTCAGCTTTTTAAACACTGAAAGCATCTGATGTATACAAGTATAAAGATTTATATAAATATGTACACAAAAAAAACACACCAAGTCCCGTAAAACCATTATTGTATTTAAAAACACATTAATGCCAAGAGAAGCTTTTCCATAAACTTCGATAACTTAAGAAACCGTTAAAAAAAAGTAGCTGAAATAAAAAAACTAAAATAAATGTTCAATCAATACAGTATATATTTTTCCCTGGTTGAGTCGGTTGTAGCCTAGACTTGCACAGGTTGTAGCACCAGCAAATACTTAATATGCACCATAGTGCTGCCATGAATCACCCCTGCAGTATCAATAGCAAAAGTGAACACGCAGTACCAATAATAACTGAAAACAGAATAAATTAGTGTCAGGCCTTGTGCAGGTATTTACAGGGTTAAATCCAGGGCTGCTGCAGAGAGGAGATGGGAGTGAAGGTTGCAGCAGTCTTGCAGCACATTACAAGACAGAGACTCAACTCCGGCACATTCATCACATTAGACCAGTGATTTTCACAAGTCGGTCCTCGGACTCCGTATGAAGGTTTTTGCAGCCGCAAACCCAATTGCTTGAGTCCAGTTGCATAGCTCATTGATTCATTTGAATGTTGCAAGCTACAGTATTTAGAATGGAATAGATTAAAATGGAGCATACGCAGCGTGGCGTCATCCCCAAACCGTTTACCCATGAGCAGCTCAGTGAGGCGGAATGAAAACCTGCACCAAGAGACCGTTGGGCTGCTCCTCCACTAGAGGAGACCGTAAACACAATGAGGGGTGTGTACGAGAGGGGAATACCAGGGCTGCTGTGGAATATCAAGGAAAAGGAGTTAAGGATGGACTCTCCCTAGAGATGAGGGGGGTGTATGACCAGATTCAGTCCACATGGCAGGGCTCGCTGCTAAGCCCGTCCCCGACCTGGCTCAGGTGGCTCGTGGCGCGCTTGAAGGCGGTCTGTACGGCTTTACGGATGCCAGAGGAGCGGCCCTCCATCAGTTTGATCTTGTCCACGGTCTTATTGATACCAAAGGGAACCATCTTGGATCTAGGAAGCCATTGCCTGTCAAATAAAGTGACGTAGCGTTTGCATTATGCTACATCATCATATTACCTCTGACTACCATTGGAAATCAAGAAAACCTGAACCTGGGCACTTAAACTTGAAAATAAACTGTTGGCCAAGTTAGAAGATTATACAAATGGCGAACCATAGAGGGGGAGCGTCATCTCACCAGCTGTGCTTGTTGTCGAAGAAGTGGACGAGGAAGAGTTTCTCTTCGGACCTGTACTGCATCAGCTCTCCGACCCTGAGCACGTCCAGAGGGGGCAGGGAGACCCCGTTGTGGTGACACCCCGCCCTCTGCATCTTGGGGTCTATGATCTGGGAGGGAGGGACGGAAGGAGAGAGAAGTGATTGACTCTAGTGGTCTGAAAACAAGAGGACGCAGTGAATCCTGGTGATGAAGCAGAGGTTCAGACCGGTGGACAGGAACTGACATTAAAACAATTACACTGACAACACACTACCACACACGGATGCCATGCTACCCGAGTCACCCGGAAAGCTCTAAGCAATCTGTGTTACTCCTCCTCAGTGACTCCTAACACACATTCCATCCACAACACATTGGAACTGAGCAGCTAGCTGCAGGGCGTGCACAAACACCAGCTACACCACTTACGATGAGACGAATGGATGGGAAATGAGACATATAGATGGCCAGTCTCTGGGACACATGCTCTCACTCACCAAGGCGGGGTAGGAGGGATATCCACTACATTTTGCCCAAACTAGTTTAAGGGGTTCAGCACTAGCGGACATCCAAATATTTCCGTTGCCAACTTCTACGGAAGCAGGAATAACGACAAGCAAGTTATGGGGTGTTCACTGCAAACAGACAAGAATACTACTCTAAAAGCCATGCTCACACTGATAGGGAAAGACAACACCAGCACACAAAAAACAAGAATGTACTTTCACACACAGGGAAATATTACAGGGCATCAAAACAGTGAAATACAGTGTTAGTCGTATGAATTATGAAATAACACAAGGTCGATGTAGAGGGTAACCATTCCGCAGTTTGCGACCGAGAGGAGAAGACGACCGAAAACTGATGAATTATGTAGAGGAAGTGGGATTGATTAGTCTGGACAGGATGACAGGGAGACCATTGCTGCCTTGGGGCATGTCAGCTCAGGCCACTGGGACATAAAAGAATCCCAACCATAACCATGGCCCCAGTGCGCTGAGAGTCTCAGCTGTCTGCTGTCAAACAAACTCATGTTCCGTGCTCAGACGCAGTCTTACCAAGAACACACACATGCTGGCAAACACACATTCCTGTCTAAATCAATAAATATATATACAGTGAGGGAAAAAAGTATTTGATCCCCTGCTGATTTTGTACGTTTGCCCACTGACAAAGACATGATCAGTCTATAATTTTAATGGTAGGTTTATTTGAACAGTGAGAGACAGAATAACAACAAAAAAATCCAGAAAACGCATGTCAAAAATGTTATAAATTGATTTGCATTTTAAATGAGGGAAATTAGTATTTGACCCCCTCTCAATCAGAAAGATTTCTGGCTCTCAGGTGTCTTTTATACAGGTAACGAGCTGAGATTAGGCGCACACTCTTAAAGGGAGTGCTCCTAATCTCAGTTTGTTACCTGTATAAAAAGACACCTGTCCACAGAAGCAATAAATCAAATCAGATTCCAAACTCTCCACCATGGCCAAGACCAAAGAGCTCTCCAAGGATGTCAGGGACAAGATTGTAGACCTACACTAGGCTGGAATGGGCTACACGACCATTGCCAAACAGCTTGGTGAGAAGGTGACAACAGTTGGTGCGATTATTCGCAAATGGAAGAAACACAAAAGATCTGTCAATCTCCCTCGGCCTGGGGCTCCATGCAAGATCTCACCTCGTGGAGTTGCAATGATCATGAGAATGGTGAGGAATCAGCCCAGAACTACACGGGAGGATCTTGTCAATGATCTCAAGGCAGCTGGGACCATAGTCACCAAGAAAACAATTGGTAACACACTACGCCGTGAAGGACTGAAATCCTGCAGTGCACGCAAGGTCCCCCTGCTCAAGAAAGCACATATACAGGCCCATCTGAAGTTTGCCAGTGAACATCTGAATGATTCAGAGGAGAACTGGGTGAAAGCGTTGTGGTCAGATGAGACCAAAATCGAGCTCTTTGGCATCAACTCAACTCGCCGTGTTTTGCGGAGGAGGAATGCTGCCTATGACCCCAAGAACACCTTCCCCACCGTCAAACATGGAGGTGGAAACATTATGCTTTGGGGGTGTTTTTCTGCTAAGGGGACAGGACAACTTCACCGCATCAAAGGGACGATGGATGGGGCCATGTACCATCAAATCTTGGGTGAGAACCTCCTTCCCTCAGCCAGGGCATTGAAAATGGGTCGTGGATGGGTATTCCAGCATGACAATGACCCAAAACACACGGCCAAGGCAACAAAGGAGTGGCTCAAGAAGAAGCCCATTAAGGTCCTGGAGTGGCCTAGCCAGTCTCCAGACCTTAATCCCTTAGAAAATCTGTGGAGGGAGCTGAAGGTTCGAGTTGCCAAACGTCAGCCTCGAAACCTTAATGACTTGGAGAAGATCTGCAAAGAGGAGTGGGACAAAATCCCTCCTGAGATGTGTGCAAACCTGGTGGACAACTACAAGAAACGTCTGACCTCTGTGATTGCCAACAAGGGTTTTGCCACCAAGTACTAAGTCATGTTTTGCAGAGGGGTCAAATACTTATTTCCCTCATTAAAATGCAAATCAATTTATAACTTTTTTGACATGCGTTTTTCTGGATTTGTTTGTTGTTATTCTGTCTCTCACTGTTCAAATAAATCTACCATTAAAATTAGACTGATCATTTTTTTGTCAGTGGGCAAACGTACAAAATCAGCAGGGGATCAAATACTTTTTTCCTCACTGTATATATACACACACTCAGCAACAAAAAGATAATTTGTAAAAATCCAAATAACTTCACAGATCTTCATTGTAAAGGGTTTAAACACTGTTTCCTATGCTTGTTCAATGAACCATAAACAATTAATGAACATGCACCTGTGGAAGGGTCGTTAAGACACTAACAGCTTACAGACAGTAGGCAATTAAGGTCACAGTTATCAAAACTTAGGACACTAGAGGCCTTTCTACTGTCTGAAAAACACCAAAAGAAAGATGCCCAGGGTCCATGCTCATCTGCGTGAACGTGCCTTAGGCATGCTGCAAGGAGGCATGAGGACTGCAGATGTGGCAAGGGCAATTAATTGCAATGTCCGTACTGTGAGATGCCACTACAGGGAGACAGGACGGACAGCTGATCGTCCTTGCAGTGGCAGACCATGTGTAACAACACCTGCACAGGATCGGTACATCCGAACATCACACCATCGGGACAGGTACAGGATGGCAACAACAACTGCCCAAGTTAAACCAGGAACGCACAATCCCTCCATCAGTGCACTGACTGTCCGCAATAGGCTGAGAGAGGCTGGACTGAGGGCTTGTAGGCCTGTTGAAAGGCAGGTCCTCACCAGACATGACCGGCTATGGGCACAAACCCACCGTCGCTGGCCCAGACAGGACTGGCAAAAAGTGCTCTTCACTGACGAGTCGCGGTTTTGTCTCACCAGGGGTGATGGTCGGATTTGTGTTTATCGTCGAACGAATGAGCGTTATACTGAGGCCTGTACTCTGGAGCAGGATCGAGTTGGAGGTGGAGGGTCGGTCATGGTCTGGGGCGGTGTGTCACAGCATCATCGGACTGAGCTTGTTGTCATTGCAGGCAATCTCAACGCTGTGCGTTACAGGGAAGACATCCTCCTCCCTCATGTGGTACCCTTCCTGCAGGCTCATCCTGACATGACAATGCCACTAGCCATACTGCTCGTTCTGTTCGTGATTTCCTGCAAGACAGGAATGTCAGTGTTTTGCCATGGCCAGTGAAGAGCCCGGATCTCAATCCCATTGAGCACGTCTGGGACCTGTTGGATCGGAGGGTGAGGGCTAGGGCCATTACCCCCAGAAAAGTCTGGGAACTTGTAGGTGCCTTGGTGGAAGAGCGGGGTAACATCTCACAGCAAGAACTGGCAAATCTGGTGTAGTCCATGAGGAGGAGGTGCACTGCAGTACTTAATGCAGCTGGTGGCCACACCAGATACTGACTGTTACTTTTGATTTTGACCCCCCCCCCCCCCCTCCTTTGTTCAGGGACACATTATTCAATTTCTGTTAGTCACATGTCTGTGGAACCTATTCAGTTAATGTCTCAGTTGTTGAATCTTGTTATGTTCATACAAATATTTACACATGTTAAGTTCGCTGAAAATAAACACAGTTCACAGTGAGAGGACATTTCTTTTTTTGCTGAGTTTATATACTACAAATCTTAGAACTTGTTTACCAGTCAGGCCAAGTCAGGACAAAAAAAGCCCCTCTACTTAGCCTGGGTACCAGTCTGTTGTGCTAACATTCCAATCCTTGCCACTCCTTGTCATGCTAAACAAATGTTTGGCATATGACAAGGAGTACATATAGTGGAATGTTAACAGAAAAACAGGTCTGGATTTCAGGCTACCCTCTACTTGCCTAAGCTGAGACTTGCGGTTCATTGGAAGCTAATTCATGCACAGGATTCCTTGATGTTTACTGGCCAATACATTTTTGGAAAAATGGTAGAATTCCAAATTACTCTCAGAATAAAACTACAAATAAACTAATACGAATAAGCTTTTGGTGACAGGGCAATGGCAGAGGACTTAGTTAGCTATTCCAGAAAGAAATGTTAGACCGCTACCACAAAAATGGATACATGCATCATTCATAATGTAAATCCCTCCTGGCCTTTATCTCCTGAAAGTGTGTTTGTGCTAAGAACCAGTGTCTCACCTGCTGCAATCTTAGAGGCTTTGGTGAAGTCCCCATTTTCGATACAGGTGATGAGTGCGTTTTTGTCGTCCACTGTGCTCCTACGTGCCATGGATGGCCTTCCTTTCCCACTTTTCGGCACACTGACCGTGCTGCAGGAAACAAAGGGAAACAGGGGAAGCTAATGTGCCAGTAGTGGAGTGCAACATCCTGCCTTCTACCACAAATGGCTCTTAGAGCATACGCTGGATATAAATGCTAACATGGCACTGTGATGTAGGCGCACTGCTAATCCTGTACCTGGTGTTACACAGTAGAGTGCTGCCGGCAGAGAGAGGCTGAATTATTACTAATGTGCTGAGGTGTCAACAAGCATACCTGGTCGTACACAGCACGCTGCCGCTAGGGGAGATGCTGGACTCAGAGGTGCAGCGCCTGCGAGGCTCCAGTGGCCTAATGGGACTGGCTTCACACTCCGGCTCGACGACAAAGCCGTTAGCTAGTCCTGGAGACAAGAAAAAACTAATGGTCTACACACAATCTTGCATCTCCAATACGACAACATTTTGCATGCAAAAAACGTGATATTTTGATTTTACACTGGGCTTTACCTGTGTCAAGGCGCTTGATGGGGGATTCCTCCTCATCCTGGTCACAGTCTCCACAGGCACTGTGGGTCCTCTTCCTGGGTAGGAGGAGAGTCTCCAAGCGAGGAATGACCACAGAGAGGAAGGTTTTAGTGCCCAGCAGCGGGGAGCCGAGCGGGTGCTCAGCTGTCCTTGGGGGTTTCTGAGGGCTGGCATTCTTGGACTTGCGAAAGAGCACGTTGGTTCGCCTGTTGCCCGTGCTAGAGGGCTCTGCGAGCGTGGAGGTGGCCACGACACTGAGGTGACTGTCGGGGACAAGCGGGTTAGAGATGTGCCCGTTGAGAGTTTCCCGGGGTACTGAGGTAGCGGTCTTGACACCGTTGCACTTGGAGGTCTTCTGGCTCTTGTCCGCATTGGATTTGATGGGCTTGAGCATGGGAGGTTCTGAATGACTGTCTGAGTTGACAAGTGGCGGCGACAAGTTCAACGGCTCTAGTTTCGGTGGGGGCAAAGACTCGCCTCCTATACAATCAAAACAGAATCACAGTAGGAAATGAAAACATCCTGACTTGTGGAATAGACAAGCATTAGCTAATAGCCTACAGTTCATCAAATAAGACATCAAAGCAAGGAGAAAGCATTATTTAACCAATTATTTGCTTTTAGACCACCTGGTACGTACCATCTTCCTGTGTGCTGTGTCGAATGGGGGGCAGTGGTTTCTCCTCAGTCTCTGCTGGTTTCGGTTCAGAGGGGGTGGTTGCGGGGCGTCGCATCTTTAGGTTTATTGAGCTGCGAACATCTGTGATGGTCTTTTTGAGCAGCTTCAGTCGCTTGCTGCGAGATGGACTGGACTTCATGGCACTGCTCATGTCCAGCTTCTCCAGCAGCTCTTTCAGTTGCTCTTCCAAAGACATGTGCTGCCGGTTGGCTGGGTTTAGTATCCGGTCCACTGCAAGACACACAAACAACAACTTGATTGGCTGAGCTCAGCTGTGGCCCCATTCCGAAATGCTACAGTACCATAAATCAATAGTTGCCTGGTTGTTCCTTAAAAGTAATTTCCTCTCAATCTTAAATAAACATGCCCCATTCAAAAAATACAGAACTAAGAACCGATATAGCCCCTGGTTCTCCTCAGACTTGACTGCCCTTGACCAGCACAAAAACATCCTGTGGCGTACAGCATTAGCATCAAATAGCCCCCGCGATATGCAACTTTTCAGGGAAGTTAGGAACCAATATACACAAGCAGTCAGGAAAGCAAAGGCTAACTTTTTCAAACAGAAATTTGCATCCTGTAGCACTAACTCCAAAAAGTTTTGGGACACTGTAAAGTCCATGGAGAATAAGAGCACTTCCTCCCAGCTGCCCACTGCACTGAGGCTAGGAAACACTAGCACCACCGATAAATCTACAATAATCGAGAATTTCAACAAGCATTTTGCTACAGCTGGCCATGCTTTCCATCTGGCTACCACTAACCCGGCCACCAACTCTGCACCCTCTGCTGCAACTTGCCCATGCCCCCCCCGCTTCTCCTTCACACAAATTCAGACAGCTGATGTTTTGAAAGCGCTGCAAAATCTGGACCCCTACAAATCAGCTGGGCTAGACAATCTGGACCCTTTCTTTCTAAAACTAGCCGCCGAAATTGTCGCAACCCCTATTACTAGTCTGTTCAACCTCTCTTTCATAACGTCTGAGATCCCCAGAGATTGGAAAGCTGCCGCGGTCATCCCCCTCTTCAAAGGGGGTGACACTCTAGATCCAAACTGCTACAGACCTATATCCATCCTGCCCTGCCTTTCGAAAGTATTCGAAAGCCAAGTTAACAAACAGATCATCGACCATTTCGAATACCACCGTACCTTCTCCGCTATGCAATCCGGTTTCCGAGCTGGTCACGGGTGCACTTCAGCCACGCTCAAGGTCCTAAACGATATTATAACCGCGATTGATAATAGACAGTACTGTGCAGCCGTCTTCATCGACCTGGCCAAGGCTTTCGACTCTGTCAACCACCGCATTCTTATTGGCAGACTAAATAGCCTTGGTTTCTCAAATGACTGCCTCGCCTGGTTCACCAACTACTTCTCAGATAGAGTTCAGTGTGTCAAATCGGAGGGCCTGTTGTCTGGACCTATGGCAGTCTCTATGGGGGTGCCACAGGGTTCAATTCTTGGGCCGACACTTTTCTCCGTGTATATCAATGATGTCGCTCTTGCTGCTGGTGACTCTCAGATCCACCTCTACGCAGACGACACCATTTTGTATATATCTGGCCCTTCATTGGACACTGTGTTAACAAACCTCCAAACGAGCTTCAATGCCATACAACAATCCTTCAGTAGCCTTCAACTGCTCTTAAACACTAGTAAAACTAAATGCATGCTTTTCAATCGAACGCTGCTAGCACCCGCCCACCCGACTAGAATCACCACTCTCGACGGGTCTGACCTAGAGTATGTGGACAACTACAAATATCTAGGTGTCTGGTTAGACTGTAAACTCAACTTCCAGACTCACATAAAGAATCTCCAATCCAAAGTTAAATCTAGAATCGGCTTCCTATTTCGCAACAAAGCCTCCTTCACTCATGCTGCCAAACATGCCCTCGTAAAACTGACTATCCTACCGATCCTTGACTTCGGCGATGTCATTTACAAAATAGCCTCCAACACTCTACTCAGCAAATTGGATGTAGTCTATCACAGTGCCATCCGTTTTGTCTCCAAAGCCCCATACACTACCCACCACTGTGACCTGTACGCTCTTGTTGGCTGGTCCTCACTACATGTTCGTCGTCAAACCCACTGGCTCCAGGCCATCTATAAATCACTGCTAGGCAAATCCCCGCCTTATCTTAGCTCATTGGTCACCATAGCAGCACCCACCCGTAGTCTGCGCTCCAGCAGGTATATCTCTCTGGTCATTCCCAAAGCCAACACCTCCTTTGGCCGCCATTCCTTCCAGTTCTCTGCTGCCAATGACTGGAACGAATTGCAAAAATCTCTGAAGCTGGAGACTCTTATCTCCCTCAATAACTTTAAGCATCAGTTGTCAGAGCACCTTACCGATCACTGCACCTGTACACAGCCCATCTGAAATTAGCCCACCCAACTACCTCATCCCTATATTGTTATTTATTTTGCTCTTTTGCACCCCAGTATCTCTATTTGCACATAATCTCTTGCACATCTAGCATTCCAGTGTTAATACTATTGTAATTATTCTGCACTATAGCCTATTTATTGCCTTACCTCCATAACTTGCTACATTTGCACACACTGTATATATATTTTCTGTTGTATTTCTGACTTTATGTTTTTTTTATTACCCCATATGTAACTCTGTGTTGTTTTTATTGCACTACTTTGCTTTATCTTGGCCAGGTCGCAGTTGTAAATGAGAACCTGTTCTCAACTGGCTTACCTGGTTAAATAAAGGTGAAATAAAATAAAAAACAAAAAAAAAATAGTTGGATTCAGCAAAGGGTCTTTACTTGATTTGGCTGTGGACAGATTAATATAGAAGTAAACATATGTAGACCATGTTCTTACCATCGTCCCAGGAGAAAGGGGGAGGAGCCTCCACCTTGGGTTGCTCAGGAAGGTGCATCCCGCTGGCAAAGTCAAAGCCGAGTCGCTCAGCCTCCCGACGAGTCTTCCGGAGGATGGCCCCGCCTCGGTCTTGCAGACGCAGAGCGGCTTTATGGAAGAACGTGTCCTTGGCGTTGTACTTCATGCAGTTGAATATGATCTGGTCGAAGTCAGCCTCAAACTCCTCCAGGCTCTTGTAGCCGTGGGCATCAATGCGCTTCCTCATGGTGGAGAAGTCCATTGGCTTCTTGATGTGGTCCAAGTAGTCAGGCACCTGAGAGGGATGGGGAGATGGCAAACAAAACATGATGCTGAAAGAAAGGGTACCCAAAGAATGAAATAGAAATATATAGGCATTTTTTTTTCAATTTGTGAAAGTAACATTCTATTGTGGGGTGTGGGGGACCTTACCTCTTTAACGCTGACAGGCTGGGCAAAGATCTTGGCTGCGTCCTTCTCCTGAAGCTGGTCCAGTACGGCTCGAAGTAGAATGTTTAAAGGTGTGAGCTGTACCTCCAGAACGGACTGTTGGAGCTTCATCTGAATGGGGACAGGACAGAACACAAAGCTGTAGCAGTATACTAATATTTACTAAGGCTTCCAAAAACCAATCCTAAAACCGTTTTAACAACACAAGCTAGGTTTCCATCCAACTGGCGACAGATTTCCATGCAAATATTCAAAAATATGCATAAAGAAAATATGCGAATTTTCCCACCAGTGGTGTGTTTCCACCAAACAGACTTGTTGAGGATAACAATCAGCGTGTGATGATGTAGTGCACACAAAATGTATGTTTTCATGTGCCAAATACAAATCTAAAGTTCAATGTGTTTCCATCGCATTTAACTCTACCGATAGTTTTGTCACAAAAACTGTTGCGTTATATAGCAAATGTGCCTTCTCTGGTTTTGGCACGTGCGCTCTAGCCAAGAGCTCGCCGATACAGTGCAGGAAGGCTGTGCGGGTAGGCTAGTCTACATAATGAGATTAGAATGGATATGAGCAAGAATAATTTTTATTTGTCAAACAGCAGTCAAGCATTAATCATTATGTCACCAGAATAAGACCCTCGATATTTATTGGAAAGGAGCATCAAGAGCACTGTGCACTTTCACCACCCTGTGAATTTCATCGTAACTTATTTCATCTGTAGCCTAGTAAACTGCATGGTTTCTCAAGTTGTAGTGGGAGAACCACACACCATAGTATCGCGTGACTCCAAGTTTACTTCGATATGATGGTTTTTATATCAATATTTGTACATAAAAAGGCGTTTCCACCGCCATTTCTCACATAAATAATTTTACAGACAAAAAGATCCCACCATGTCGAACGAACAAATTATCTGTCTGTATTTATAACATTGTACTGAAACCTGTTTCCATCACAGCTGTCGTGAATTTTACTTGATTTTATGCAGTATGACTTTACTCGCATAAAATCTGTAGATTGAAACATGGTCACAGATTCTTTCGAAAGGAGAGGAAATTATTTTTACCACATTTTACTTATAGGAGGGCTCACACAACTATCCATTGATATGATGTCACAAACATTCTTATTTCACTACTGTGGAAACTAAGAAAACCAATTCTCTGTACCTCCTCTCTCTTTAGCTTCTCCCTCTTCCTGATCAGTTCTAGCAATAGGCGAGCTCGCTCCAGGTCTTGGCGTAGGCGGTGCCATTCCTTTAGCTGCTCCTTCATCGCTTGATTATCCTCCACCCTGCTGTCCTGTAACATCAGAGTTCAAAAAGGCATTTTAATGTACATTCACAAGACATCAATCTCAGGTAATGGGGGCAGAAAATGACAAGGAGCTACCTTCTATGCACACTGGCTGTGAGCCATTTTTAATATGGCTCTGACTAAAATAAACTAGGCTAATTTTAATTACATTTCTTCTCTTTTTTTATAGTCTATACTGAAATGAATAAATGGCCCATCTCAATTTATATATGTATTATATTATGTAGTGTCATGTATATTATGCATTTTATTTGTTGTGTTTGGTTTCCTGTTTGGACCCTAATAAAATACTACTATAATCTAAAGACGTTTGAGAAAAAGGCCTAGACACAGGAAACGTCTCATCTTTATCAAATCAATTATTAGCCTGCTTTATTTTTGATTTTCGAGCATCTGAGAAAGGTTTTAAAACACAAGAAATGTCATGAAAGTTAATGAACAATTAGACTGACCACTGGACTGACCAGCTGCTCTGGTTTGGGGGACTGGGGGTTGGCCTGTAGCCGCCTGATCAGTGGAACGCCGTTCCTCGACTGTCTCTTCTGCATCCAGTAGCTCAGGACCCGCTCCACAAACGCCTTCTTCTTCTGGACAGACACTTGATTGAGGATCGTGTCGAAACTGAGGGGGGGAGGGTATGTATGTTAGCATTGGTCAGACGCAGGATTATTCTTTTGAATGCCTATTTCACCCATCAATTGGGAGGTTTGTAATTTAGGAAAATATTTAGAAACATTTGGTTGGTAGACAAATGAAGTAAAAATAATATGCCTACCTGCTGGGGGTTATACTAGGCCCAGGCGCAGCGGGAGCTTCTTCCTTTACCTCAGGCACCACCACTACTGTCTTATTCTTCTTCAGCCACCCTTTTAACCTCCTCCTCCCTCTTTTGTCACCCCTCTTGTGACAGACACCGTTTTTAGCATGGCCTTCCTCGTAGATGGCGAGGGGTCTCCAGGTGCACCCTTTAGGAGTGTGAGCGGAGCAGAAGGCTGTCTTCTTCACAGAGAAAGTGGGCGAACCGGTCTCTGTGAATTCCTTGACAGGCTCCATTTTCATGTAGAGGCCGGCCTTTTGGGCACAGCTGACGTGGAAGGCTGTGTAACAGTTAACCTTGTGACACTGGATGCAGGCCCCGGCACCCTTCTCCTTGCAGAGATAGCAGGTGAGCTTCCAGCGGGCGGGCGGAATATTGCTGACGCCGTCGATGGGCTCGATGAAGACCGTGTCAGAGAAGCCCACCTCTGGCACCCACAGGGCACACACCACGTGGCCCCAGCGGTCGTCATCAGTCTTCTTCAGGGCGCCGCCCTTGTTCGGGCAGAAGACACACTCAGCGGGCCGTGAGGGGCACTGGAGGCAGTGGCGACACAGCCACTGGCCCTCTGGGATGTAGGGAACACCGTAGCACTCCTGGTGCACGGCCATGTTGCAGGAGTCACAGAAGAGGATGACATTGCTGTCCTGGCCATCTCCGTCCATGCAGATGCAGCAGACAGCGTCCTCGTCGATGAGGGACTGGGGGTCACTCCGACCCTGGCTGTCAAAGAAGGACTCCTTCTCAAAGCGGTCCATAAGGAACTCAAAGAGGTTCTGGGACACCTGGCTGACGCCCTCACTTTTCCTCTTGTCGTTGAGCAGATCCAGCCAGGCGTAATCCTCCTCATCCATGTCGTATTCCACCTCCTCATCCAGCTCTTCAGCAGTCTTCTCACAAAACTTATAATAGATGGAGGGCCTCCGAGACACCGCGGGAAGGTTGTACTCCACAGTGCGAAACTTGGGTTCCAAGAGGGCACTCCCTTGCGGGGCAGCTCCGTGCGTGGTGGTGAGGGCAGTGTTCCTCTTCTGCTGGTTGTCTTTGAGCCTCACCGAGCGCACCAGGACTAGCTGGGGCTTCTCGTTGTTCTCCTTGTTGCTGTTGCACTCCATGATCTCTTGGGCCGTGGGGTCATCGTCGGTGATGACGTCCAACTTATCATATATGCTGATCCTGTGCACGCGGCCATCTATCTCCAGGTCCACCATGCGCTGGGCCTGGGCGTAGGTCAGGGTCTCCTTGTTCGGTGAAGGTTTGATGGGCGAGGAGGGCCTCTGGGGCGTGGACATGCGATTATGATGCCGCACTTTTTTCTTCATCTTGAAGACCTAAAGAAACTGCAACAAAAAAACGATTTGATTGAAATTTCACCTAGGCCAATACCAACCAAGATTGTAATAAATCATTATCCAGCCACAATTTCCCTTTCTCAGTTAAGTCTACTATTCTGATGAGTGGACATAAAATAAGGCTCTTCATTAACAAGACTAGGCCTAGTCTCGAATGTGGCGATGCTTCCATTGTGCAGCATAGCTAGTCCCGAATGTGGTGATGCTTTCCAAAATGTAAATGTAAAATGTACAGCACGGGGGGCCAGTATGAAAAATGTATGCACTCACTAACTGTAAGTCGCTCTGGATAAGAGCGTCTGCTAAATGACTAAAATGTCAAACAAAAATGTGAAACGTCTGGGGGGGCCGAGGAGAGGGTTGGGAAACCCTGGTGTACAGCATAACCATGTACATTTACATAGATGAAGAAAAAACTAAATGTCCCTTGTCTGTCATGAATGCTGAATAAAATTATTTGAACTTACTCTGACGATTGATTGTCCGTGGGGTTGGTCCTTCAGCTGGTCGAAATTTTTGACAAAATATCCACAGGGAAGTATTATTAAACCGACTAACGTTACAACATGTAGCTCAGTTGGTAGAGCATGGCGCTTGCAACGCCAGGGTTGTGGGTTCGATTCCCACGGGGAGCCAGTATGAAAAATGTATGCACTCATAACTGTAAGTCGCTCTGGATAAGAGCGTCTGCTAAATGACTAAAATGTAAACATGTGGGTCTCTGTATGCGGAAATAAAGATGTTTGCTCATGACCTAAGGCACGTGCACAAGACGGAAGTACATACAAGTGATGCATCCATACTAACCCAAGTCTTGCAGGTGTTTACATGGTTTTTCGTTTGTGCCAGAAATTTAAATGGCAGTACCTGCGTAATAAAAAGTCGGGTAAATAATAATTACCTGTGGATATTTTGTCTCAAATTTCGACCAGATGAAGGACCAAACACACAGACAACCGGTACAGTAAGTTCAACCGTAATTGTAGTCAACATTCAGGCTTTTTTGAACACTTGACAAGTTTTTGCGCTTTGTTTCAGACTATACCAATAATTGGTATCACAGTCTAATTAGGCAACCATGTAGCTAGCCTGGCTAGTCAACTGTCAGCGAAAAAGATCTAGCTAGTAATAATAATATAATAATAAAGTAGCTAGCTAATGTTAGTTAACTAGCTTGGCACTGCTAAATTGTGCTATCTACTTAAACACAACTAGCTAGCTACTTTAACGTAATGGTGCCTTTGCTATTAGGCTAGAAGTTAGTTAACTGGCTAACGTTTGCTAGGCTAATTTAGCGTAAAGTCAGTTTGTGGCCAACTAGCTAGCAAGTTAACTAGATTCAGAGCTAACGCGGTAGCTACCTAACGTTAGCTTCAGAATTTGTTGAACGTTGAGCCAGGCATAAATATAATATATTTATATGAAGCCAGGAGAGGGAAATCCCGTAAAAACACAGCGCCAGCGATATCACTTACCAAAGAGTTAGCTAGCTAGGACAGTTCGTTCACAATACGCCAAGAGGGAAATATGACGTCGGACTAAACAAGAATCCGAGTCGATTCGTTAAAGTTATTATTTTCCCCACTAGCATGTAGAATCCATTTGTATAAATGCTTTTAGGTCTGTCTGAAATGCATGTGTATGTGTGTGCAAAGGAAATGTGTCTATACCTACCTTTGTATTTTCAGTAATTCCGCTTTTGAAAACAGCAGCGCTTGCAAGCAATGGCGCCGAAGTGGCCTGCGCAGAGCAGCAGCAGTAAATCCACACGCAATCCTCTCATCCAACGGGCACCGCTCGAGCAGCTTTGAATTATAAATTTGAAAGATACCAAGAGGTATCCAAGACGACTGTCTAAATTCCAAATTCGATTCTATTTTAAACATAAATATTTTGGAAAAGCCACCAAATACTAGCTAATGTCCTTTTCCAACTGGCTAATAATCAATAGCTAGCAAGCTGCCCCTGGTTTCTTTTCCCAAACAACAATGCGGTTGTGCAATGTGCAGCGGCTCCATAGAGATAGATAGAGGACGCTACTGCACAAAATCCAGCTTTAGCATGGGCAGCGCCTTCTTCTTTAAGTTTTATTGTCGAATCGCAACCAACTGACAGGTGCATACACCGCCACCTACTGTACTGGAGTGTGAGGCCGGTCACGACCTATCTATACCACTATATTCTCTTAACTAACCCGGAATTTCTAATAATATAAAATAATTCCCTACAAACCTCACTACTCACATCACCGCCACGCAAAATATCACCCACTCACCATTCCCGTCCAACCTCTCTGACCCTGTCAAACAACCTCTCCCTTTCTACATCATACATTTCACAAAATAATAATACATGTTCAACCGTTTCCTCTACCATACATCCATTACACATTCCAGTTCCATGTTTCCCTATCAATTTCAAAGATGAATTAAATCCCGTATGCCATAATCTCATTTTACACAACATAACCTCTTCCCTTCTCTTCTCACTATATAACACTATCTCCTGTACAGATTTACAAATATCTGCCCTTACTACTTTTATCCCATTGTCTCTGCCAGCAATCAAACCCATTTTTCAAGAATCAATGTTTTAATTTCCCCTCTACCCAACTGCACCCGAATATCCACAATATTATTTTTCACTGCTCTTATTGCTATTATATCTACTATATAATTTCCATAAACACCTGTATGAGCCGGAATCCAACCGAACTGAATTTCAATACCATTTCTTTGTAACCCTAACAACACCGTCATTATTTTTAACCATAAATCCTCACATTCTGACTTTCCAGATCTTAAACTACACAAAACTGATGCAGAGTCTGAACATATTACTACTCTTCTTGGTTGCACCTCCTCTATCCATTGCAATTCAACAATTATCACAACCATTTCTGTTGATTATACAGATAAATCATTAGTTAGTCTCTTGCATAGATTAACATCAAACTCAGGAGTAAGTATTACCTGCTCCTGTCTTCCCATTCATGGGATCCTTTGAACCATCTGTATACACTGCAAGACAAGTAAAACTGATTACTAATATATTGATCCACTATTGTTCCTACATTATCTTCTTCACCCTACTGTTTAATTTCTTCTATCAGGCTAAGATCAACATGTGGTCTTGTATAAAACCACGGTGGCACATTTCCTATTGCCACAGATGGCCCTATACCAATATCTCTGTGCATATTCATCAACCCTTTTTCCAATCTCTGGGCCAAAACCCCTCTTGATATTGTTCATATTCCCAACAGTCTTCCAATACTGTCAATGTATGATGATTTACCGTACTACCCTTCAGTCTTGCCCAGTATGCCAGGGCTAGCTTAACTCTTCTAAGGGATAGTGGCATTTCCCCAGTATCTACTTGTAAAGCCTCAACCTGTGTGGTTTTAAATGCACCATCGCACATCCTGAGTGCCCTCACTTGCATCCTATCAAGGCGCAACAGCAATGTAAAAGCCGCAGAACTACAAAGTACCCATAATCTATGGACGATCTCATCAAAGTACGATAAATATTCAGTAAAAACTGCCACCCAATCATGACCAACTATTGTCCTCATAAGATGTAATCCAAACCAGTCAGGTTTCAGGACTGGTCATTCAACTGAGACTGCTCTTCTCTGTGTCACGGAGGCTCTCCGCACTGCTAAAGCTAACTCTCTCTCCTCTGCTCTTGTCCTTCTAGACCTGTCTGCTGCCTTTGATACTGTGAACCATCAGATCCTCCTCTCCACCCTCTCCGAGCTGGGCATCTCCGGCGCGGCTCACTCCTGGATTGCGTCCTACCTGACCGGTCGCTCCTACCAAGTGGCGTGGCGAGAAGCTGTCTCCGCACCACGTGCTCTCACCACTGGTGTCCCCCAGGGCTCAGTTCTAGGCCCTCTCCTTTTCTCCCTATACACCAAGTCACTTGGCTCTGTCATATCCTCACATGGCCTCTCCTATCATTGCTACGCTGACGATACACAACTAATCTTCTCCTTTCCCCCTTCTGATAACCAGGTGGCGAATGGCATCTCTGCATGTCTGGCAGACATATCAGTATGGATGACGGATCACCACCTCAAGCTGAACCCTGGCAAGACGGAGCTGCTCTTCCTCCCGGGGAAGGACTGCCCGTTCCATGATCTCGCCATCACGGTTGACAACTCCGTTGTGTCCTCCTCCCAGAGTGCGAAGAGCCTTGGCGTGACCCTGGACAACACCCTGTCGTTCTCCGCTAACATCAAGGCGGTGACCCGATCCTGCAGGTTCATGCTCTACAACATTCGGAGAGTACGACCCTGCCTTACACAGGAAGCGGCACAGGTCCTAATCCAGGCACTTGTCATCTCCCGTCTGGATTACTGCAACTCGCTGTTGGCTGGCCTCCCTGCCTGTGCCATTAAACCCCTACAACTCATCCAGAATGCCGCAGCCCGTCTGGTGTTCAACCTTCCCAAGTTCTCTCACGTCACCCCCCTCCTCCGCACACTCCACTGGCTTCCAGTTGAGGCTCGCATCCGTTACAAGACCATGGTGCTTGCCTATGGAGCAGTGAGGGGAACGGCACCTCCGTACCTTCAGGCTCTGATCAGTCCCTACACCCAAACGAGGGCATTGCGTTCATCCACCTCTGGCCTGCTGGCTCCCCTTCCTCTGCGGAAGCATAGTTCCCGCTCAGCCCAGTAAAAACTGTTCGCTGCTCTGGCACCCCAATGGTGGAACAAGCTCCCTCACGACGCCAGGACAGCGGAGTCACTCACCACCTTCCGGAGACATTTGAAACCCCACCTCTTTAAGGAATACCTGGGATAGGATAAAGTAATCCTTCTACCCCCCCCCCAAAAAAAAATAAAAAAAATAATAATAATTGGAAAGTGGTTATCCCACTGGCTATAGGGTGAATGCACCAATTTGTAAGTCGCTCTGGATAAGAGCGTCTGCTAAATGACGTAAATTTGCCCTTGAGCAAGGCACTTAACCCTAATTGCTCCTGTAAGTCGCTCTGGATAACAGCGTCTGCTAAATGACTAAAATGTAAAATGTAAATGTAATACTTTCTTACATTTAGTCTCAATACATGTAATATGATGTCTCCATGTAAGCTTTTCATCAAACCATAGCCCCAAATACTTAAATTCTGTTACCCTTTTCATTCATTCTCCATATAATAGAACCCTGACATCTTCCTTAATCTTTTTGTTAGCGAACAACATATGGCATGTTTTAGATAATTTATAACCCCATGATAAGGACCATTCATCTACTGCTACAACAGCACCTTGCATTTTCTCTGTTACATAAGGAATATTCCTTCCCCTTTTCGAAATGGCACCATCATCTGCATATAACGCCGCCCCTATACCCTGTCCAATATCCCCAAAGATATCATCAATCATCAACGTGAATGAGATAGGACTAATAGCACTACCCTGTGGAGTTCAATTTTCCACCTCATATTCTCTTGATAACTATGGGCAGCGCGATTGAGGACTTACCAGTTTGAAGTAGTCAACTTGGTGGGACTTCCTATGTGTTAAGGAAGTACCACATCATATGAGGTTGGTGGCGCCTTAATTGGGGAGGACGGGCTTGTGGTAATGGCTAGACTGGAGTGGTATCAAACCACATGGTTTCCATGTGTTTGATGCCATTCGATTTGCGCCGTTCCAGACATTATTAAGCGCCGTCCTCCCCTCAGCAGGATCACAGGATCTCAGCAGAATCACATAATTCCATCCAGGTCATCAGGAGGGATCAGCCAATTAGTTATACTTGTGAGCAAACATTCCATAACTGCAGGTGGCAGTACATCGCCAACCTTGGCTTTATACCTGTTCAAACAACACACTCCAGGTTTACCAACTCATAGAATGAGTAGAAGAAAATGGACTACTTCAAAATGAAGATGGTCTCAATGGTGCTGTGATCATTAGTTACCACAGCCACAAAGTTATACTCCCCAGCTATTTCTACAATTTATATTTTTTTTATGTGATTTTAAACCTAACCTTAACCCCACTGCTAACCTTATGCCTAACCATAACCTTAAATTAATACCAAAAAGCACATTTTGGTTTTTATAATTTGTCACGATATAGCCAATTTTGACTTTGTGGCTGTTGTAACTAGTGGAAACCATGGCGCTGCCTATGCTCTCACAGATGCCATATTGGGACAGATTACATGTAGCGTCCTCTAACTATCTCTATGAGCGGCTCTACCAGTTACGGCATGACTTAGTGACGTCCCAGCGAAAATCAGGAAGTTGTGAGGGTGAAGAAAATGGTATGTTCGACATTGCAGCCGACAGTTCAGGCGACTGCCGACTGACTGATCCACAAACCTTGCATCATAAATAACTGCTGGCAATTATATGTAGATCAGTCAGTCACTATTTACCCACAATGCATAATGGATTTGGTGGGGAGTGAGCCAGCAACTGGAGGGAACCCCACTAACCTTTCATCCCTAATGTGATGTGCTTAGGGGTAATACAAAATAAAAATGAACAATGATTTTCTTCAAAAGCCCTCTCTCTGTAGTTTTTGAAACTGAATTGCTTGTTGCAGATATTATCCCCAATAATGTACATCTAAATGTTAGGATGTAGGTCAATAATTTAACTGTCCTCAAACAACAAATCAAACTAAATTGCTTTTTGTCCCCTGTAGTAGATGTCACGCAAACACACAGTTGATACTGGATGTTAGGGCAGGGCGATATATCGAATTAATTCGAATCAATGTTTTAGCGTGATGTTGCAAATGCCTGTACGGCAATAATTAAAGTTTGTATTATTATTATTTATTTTTTATGAGCGTTTGTCTTTTTGGACTCGTCTCCTTCGATCATTCTGTGCTGTGTGCGCTGTGCACCTTCCCACTCGCACACAGACACAAAGCCCCTGCAACAACAAAGACGAAAGATCACTTCTTCCTCTCTGACAACAAGCAGTTTCAACTCGCTATTTGCATTTGATGAAAAAAAAATATATAGATATATATATCGTGAATGCCCATAAGTTTGAAAAAAATGGGGATATGATATTTAAGCCATATCGCCGAACAGTGCTGGATGTTCAGTATTTCCTCAGATGCAAAGAATTGTAGAGAATATATTAATTCCCCATGATGGCCACCTTGTGGCGCTATAACCAAATAAAAAGGTATCCATTCTCTATGAAATGAACCACCCCCTTGTAAACTAGGACCAGAGTTGGCATTTATCAAAGAACCAGAACAAGGAATTTTTCCATGTGGACAAATTGACAGATGCTACCTTTAACATAATCTTAACTCCAGTCCACCCTGTGATGATGCATTTTGTGAAATACCTGCTAATTTCACAATGTTCTGTTTCGTCACCAAAGTCATCTAAATGGAATTAATTCAGGTTACTACAAGTTCCTCTGCGCTATTCATAAAAGAAAGATTACACCTGCTCTACAGATATAATGTTCCAATAGAAAAGGAGGTATAGAAAGGGCAAGGAACAACGTGTTCCCTGATTCTGGGACAGAGCACAGGGCTCGTGTGTATATGCTATGGTCTGACTGCCAGTGCCGTTGTGGTGCAGGTGGTCAATTAAGGTCAGGATGACCATGAAAACAACACTGGCTAAGCACATTTACACAACATCGATAATAGAAACCTTGTCGAAGCAGAACAGGAACAAAGGAAATAACAATTTATTAATGCAGACACAGAGTTTATTTTTAGGTTTTAATGTTGTTTTTATTAGCAACTAGAAAACAGCATCAACGTGATTAAAAGTGTTTAAAACAGAAAGAAATGTGTGTAAACAGAAGATGATGGAAACATTGTTCTGACTGGGGGTGTGTTAGGCTTGCTGCCATGGTGTGTCTGGGTGTCTGAGCAGGAGAACTGCTCATTTTCCTTGTTTGTTTTTAAGGAGCAGAGTGATTCCAGAGGTAGTGCTGATGCATACCAAAGAATCTCCTGGCGTGAATGAAACTCCTGAGTTGAGGGAGGGTGGCTGGGGGTCAGGGTGGGGGCAACCTAAGATTAACTCCCCAGCTCTCGTTGGCCTTAGCTGGTGATGGTGGTGGCGGGACAGAGGCCAGGAAAACAGCAGGCCCTTGAGATTCCAGTTAGCCTCCTTGTCCTGTGATGATCACAGACACACAGCCCCTTCCTCTCTAATGCGCTCTCTCCCTTCTTCCGCCTCCATCAGCATTATTCCACTCTAAACTACTGTCAGTAAAGGCTAACAAAGTGAAGCTCTATCAGTCTTAGGCAGAGAAAATAACACCTATGGTTTACTTTGATGTAAAAAAAAAGTGTGGTTTTGTATGTCAAGGGGTTTCCCATACTCCATAAGCTGAATAGTTTCACCTGTCGTATATAAAACCACCCAAAGTTTATGTTGGAGGTTCCCAGATTGGAAGATCTAAAGCTGATCTAACTGGATCAAGAAGATGTTGGGCAGTGTTTGTTCAGTTGACTTTTATATTTTCTTTGAACAACGCATTCTCACTGTTCAGCAGGTGCATGAGGGATTGTGCGCAATGTGAACCTGATGCTGCTGTTTGTCTTGGATATCCTTGCTTGGCCATTTTCCTTGAGGTCTGTTTACAATAAACCTTGTACCCACAAGACAGAGAGGGACAACCGCTGTACTTAGGCAGAGGGTAGTGTAGAAAGTTCATTTTATTACGTTTCTTACAAGCATGGGGTAAAACTGTACTCTTTTCCACAGTACTTTTCTGTGTGATCTCGGCAACTCTATTTCCAGGCCAATATTGATTCATCTGGTTTTTGTTTCATTGGGAAGGAAGATCTGACAAAATAAGTTTCCTATTTGAGAACATAATAGGCTCACTCAGCAGAAGAATTTGACATGCACACCCACACCAACCTGGCTTCTCGGTGGGTGCTCACCAGTGGAGGCTGCTGTGGGGAGGACGGCTCATAATAATGGCTGGAATGGAGCAAATGGAATGGCATCAAACCATGTGTTTGATGTATTTGATACCATTCCACCCATTCCGCTCCAGCCATTACCACGAGCCCGTCCTCCCCAATTAAGGTGCCACCAACATCCTGTGGTGCTCACTATAACAGAGATTTGACTGTTTTCATAGATTATGACCACTATTGTTTTTATTTAGACTGCTCTGTGAAACATTCAGTATGATTTCAATGTTCTTTTAGATTAAATGTAATAACAACATGTTTTTCACTCAACTGCACAACCTGTTTTTCAATAAAACCTTTTGACAAAACAGACAAACTGTGATATACAGAGGCATTAATGAAGGCATTAAAGCACTCATTATACCATGAGAAACAAACCTGATTTAGTGCTTGATCCCCACTAGTTGGCGCAGTGTTACTCCATCAGTTCTTAAGGCAGTGTACGTGAGGTGTGAATATCTTGAATGGGAGCAATGAATGGTTTGAATGGTTTGAATGGTTAGCCAAACACACTTGGCCCCGAGAGGCCAGCCACCTGTAGGTGAATTTCATCTCCAGAACATGTTGCGGCAAAAAGCAGTAAAAAAAAAAGCAATAACATTTGACGATGATGCTAACACTCAACTGCAACAAGTGTTCAATATTCTACTACAATTATCCTACAACATTCAAAGTCATTGTCATTGTCTAAATCCCCTGCATGGGGTGGATTGGCCATCTGGCAATTCTGGCAAATGCCAGATGGGCTGAACCATTTTTTATTTGGGTGGGCTGGTCGAAAATGACACACATAGAAATATGTATTTTATATAAAAATAAAACTATGAAAAAGGTGACATGACTGGTGGCTCATGGGCCTGTTAAGTTTTTTTTTGTTATTTGTTATTTCTCTGTTATATTTATCTATAATGGGCCTTTGACTGATCAGTCGCACTTGCCATAGCCTAGCTCAAGACCAAAAATAAAAAAGTAGGCTACATACATTTACATTTACATTTTAGTCATTTAGCAGACGCTCTTATCCAGAGCGACTTACAGGAGCAATTAGGGTTAAGTGCCTTGCTCAAGGGCACATTTACGTCATTTAGCAGACGCTCTTATCCAGAGCGACTACAAATTGGTGCATTCACCCTATAGCCAGTGGGATAACCACTTTACAATCATACTATTTTTTAAAAATATATATATATATATATATATTTTTTTTTTTTTTTTTGGGGGGGGGGGGGGGGGGGTAGAAGGATTAATTTATCCTATCCCAGGTGTTCCTTAAAGAGGTGGGGTTTCAAATGTCTCCGGAAGGTGGTGAGTGACTCCGCCGTCCTGGCGTCGTGAGGGAGCCAGCAGGCCAGAGGTGGATGAACGCAATGCCCTCGTTTGGGTGTAGGGACTGATCAGAGCCCGAAGGTACGGAGGTGCCATTCCCCTCACTGCTCCATAGGCAAGCACCATGGTCTTGTAACGGATGCGAGCCTCAACTGGAAGCCAGTGGAGTGTGCGGAGGAGGGGGGTGACGTGAGAGAACTTGGGAAGGTTGAACACCAGACGGGCTGCGGCATTCTGGATGAGTTGTAGGGGTTTAATGGCACAGGCAGGGAGGCCAGCCAACAGCGAGTTGCAGTAATCCAGACGGGAGATGACAAGTGCCTGGATTAGGACCTGTGCCGCTTCCTGTGTAAGGCAGGGTCGTACTCTCCGAATGTTGTAGAGCATGAACCTGCAGGATCGGGTCACCGCCTTGATGTTAGCGGAGAACGACAGGGTGTTGTCCAGGGTCACGCCAAGGCTCTTCGCACTCTGGGAGGAGGACACAACGGAGTTGTCAACCGTGATGGCGAGATCATGGAACGGGCAGTCCTTCCCCGGGAGGAAGAGCAGCTCCGTCTTGCCAGGGTTCAGCTTGAGGTGGTGATCCGTCATCCATACTGATATGTCGGCCAGACATGCAGAGATGCGATTCGCCACCTGGTTATCAGAAGGGGGAAAGGAGAAGATTAGTTGTGTATCGTCAGCGTAGCAATGATAGGAGAGGCCATGTGAGGATATGACAGAGCCAAGTGACTTGGTGTATAGGGAGAAAAGGAGAGGGCCTAGAACTGAGCCCTGGGGGACACCAGTGGTGAGAGCACGTGGTGCGGAGACAGCTTCTCGCCACGCCACTTGGTAGGAGCGACCGGTCAGGTAGGACGCAATCCAGGAGTGAGCCACGCCGGAGATGCCCAGCTCGGAGAGGGTGGAGAGGAGGATCTGATGGTTCACTGTATCAAAGGCAGCAGACGGGTCTAGAAGGACAAGAGCAGAGGAGAGAGAGTTAGCAGTGCGGAGAGCCTCCGTGACACAGAGAAGAGCAGTCTCAGTTGAATGACCAGTCCTGAAACCTGACTGGTTTGGATCAAGAAGGTCATTCTGAGAGAGATAGCAAGAGAGTTGGCTAAAGACGGCACGCTCAATAGTTTTGGAAAGAAAAGAAAGAAGGGATACTGGTCTGTAGTTGTTGACATCAGAGGGATCGAGTGTTGGTTTTTTGAGAAGGGGTGCAACTCTCGCTCTCTTGAAGACGGAAGGGACATGGCCAGCGGTCAAGGATGAGTTGATCAGCGAGGTGAGGTAGGGGAGAAGGTCACCGGAGATGGTCTGGAGAAGAGAGGAGGGGATGGGGTCAAGCGGGCAGGTTGTTGGGCGGCCTGCAGTCACTAGTCGCAAGATTTTATCTGGAGAGAGAGGGGAGAAAGAAGTCAAAGCATAGGGTAGGGCAGTGTGAGCAGGACCAGCAGTGTCATTAGACTTAACAAACGAGGATCGGATGTCGTCAACCTTCTTTTCAAAGTGGTTGACGAAGTCATCCACAGAGAGGGAGGAATACCAATCTCAATCAAAATGTACTCCTGAGTGGCGCAGTGGTCTAAGGCACTGCATCACAGTGCTAACTGTGCCACTAGATCCTGGTTCGAATCCAGGCTCTGTCGCAGCCGGCCGCGACCGGGAGACTCATGGGCGGCGCACAATTGGCCCAGCGTCGTCCAGGGTAGGGGAGGGAATGGCCGGCAGGGATGTAGCTCAGTTGATAGAGCATGGCGTTTGCAACGCCAGGGTTGTGGGTTCGATTCCCACGGGGGGCCAGTATAAAAAAATATGTATTCACTAACTGTAAGTCGCTCTGGATAAGAGTGTCTGCTAAATGACGTAAATGTAAATGTAAAATGCAACAGCTGTTTAGCGTATTGGTTGGCTGCCTTTAGAACCATGCGGCGCATCGCTCAGAGAGACATTGCCAGCCTGCACTTCTTTCTCTTACTAAGAAAGCAGAGACACTGCCAGACAGTTTGCTTTGCTGGTCAGCCATTTAGGCAGTGCGCCAATTGCTTTGAATTTGATGTTGGCATTTGAACTCGTCCTTGTTTCCAATAGGCTAGGGGAAGATAAGCTTCCCCCAAAGTAAATATAATAAAATTTGTCAAGGTTGGCTATAGTATAGGATCATTAGCTTATTTTTTAAATGAGCTGTGGATTGTTTTAAGCTCGCAATTTGGGCAGCGCGTGCAGAAAATAGCTTACCAAATACAGTGAGGGAAAAAAGTATTTGATCCCCTGCTGATTTTGTACGTTTGCCCACTGACAAAGACATGATCCGTCTATAATTTTAATGGTAGGTTTATTTGAACAGTGAGAGACAGAATAACAACAAAAAAATCCAGAAAAACGCATGTCAAAAATGTTATGAATTGATTTGCATTTTAATGAGGGAAATAATTATTTGACCCCTCTGCAAAACATGACTTAGTACTTGGTGGCAAAACCCTTGTTGGCAATCACAGAGGTCAGACGTTTCTTGTAGTTGACCACCAGGTTTGCACACATCTCAGGAGGGATTTTGTTCCACTCCTCTTTGCAGATCTTCTCCAAGTCATTAAGGTTTCGAGGCTGACGTTTGGCAACTTGAACCTTCAGCTCCCTCCATCGATTTTCTGGCTAGGCCACTCCAGGACCTTAATGTGCTTCTTCTTGAGCCACTCCTTTGTTGCCTTGGCCGTGTGTTTTGGGTCATTGTCATGCTGGAATACCCATCCACAACCCATTTTCAATGCCCTGGCTGAGGGAAGGAGGTTCTCACCCAAGATTTGACGGAACATGGCCCCGTCCATCGTCCCTTTGATGCAGTGAAGTTGTCCTGTCCCCTTAGCAGAAAAACACCCCCAAAGCATAATGTTTCCACCTCCATGTTTGACGGTGGGGATGGTGTTCTTGGGGTCATAGGCAGCATTCCTCCTCCTCCAAACACGGCGACTTGAGTTGATGCCAAAAAGCTCAATTTTGGTCTCATCTGACCACAACACTTTCACCCAGTTCTCCTCTGAATCATTCAGATGTTCATTGGCAAACTTCAGACGGGCATGTATATGTGCTTTCTTGAGCAGGGGGACCTTGCGGGCGCTGCAGGATTTCAGTCCTTCACAGCGTAGTGTGTTACCAATTGTTTTTTTTGGTGACTATGGTCCCAGCTGCCTTGAGATCATTGACAAGATCCTCCTGTGTAGTTCTGGGCTGATTCCTCACCGTTCTCATGATCATTGCAACTCCACAAGGTGAGATCTTGCATGGAGCCCCAGGCCGAGGGAGATTGACAGTTCTTTTGTGTTTCTTCCATTTGCGAATAATCGCACCAACTGTTGTCACCTTCTCACCAAGCTGCTTGGCGATGGTCTTGTAGCCCATTCCAACCTTGTGTAGGTCTACAATCTTGTCCCCGACATCCTTGGAGAGCCCTTTGGTCTTGGCCATGGTGGAGAGTTTGGAATCTGATTGATTGATTGCTTCTGTGGACAGGTGTCTTTTATACAGGTAACAAGCTGAGATTAGGAGCACTCCCTTTAAGAGTGTTCTCCTAATCTCAGCTCGTTACCTGTATAAAATACACATGGAAGCCAGAAATCTTTCTGATTAAGAGGGGGTCAAATACTTATTTCCCTCATTAAAATGCAAATACATTTATAACATTTTTGACATGCGTTTTTCTGGATTTTTTTGTTGTTATTCTGTCTCTCACTGTTCAAATAAACCTACCATTAAAATTATAGACAGATCATTTCTTTATCAGTGGGCAAACGTACAAAATCAGCAGGGGATCAAATACTTTTTTCCCTCACTGTAGCTGATTGTTGAGTTGCAGTGAAAAGCACTTAAATAGGCCTATCGCGATATTACTACAATCAAATTACTACAATCATAGGAAAAACATTGTTTAGAAAGCAAATGGCTATTGCTGAAAAGAAAAGACTAATCTGCCTCAAATGAGCAAGCAGTAGCCTGTCTTATTGCCACCAGCGGAGAGCGGCCATATCGATATCCCCAGTGAGTGCGTGCATATTCACTGTCTTTATCATTGAATCAGTACCACTGGAACGTTTTTTTGGGGGGGTCAATAATTATCTCCTCCAGACTAGATGGACGTCATATTGTACAATTTGTGTCTCCCCTTTTCATAGGCCTAGATTAGATGGTTACATTCAAGACACGGTAGTTTTTACTGATCTGTTTGTCAGTGTCAGCAGAGTAGGCTACTAATTTGTGTCGTATTAAAAAATATGTTGCTTATGTCTCCAGTCATGTAGTAGAATTGCATGAAATGTATTTATAAAAAGCCACATTTTTTCCCAGTGCAAAGAAAGGAGAAGAAACATCTCTGATTAGGCCAGGGCCGGACTACCGCATTTGGGGCACTGTAGCTTTAACTTCCCACCACTGATGGGCCGGCCCGGTTTTCTGATAGGCTGAGCTGAACTAGAATCATTACTCTCGGCGGGTCTGATCTAGAGTATGTGGACAACTACAAATACCTAGGTGTCTGGTTAGACTGTAAACTCTCCTTCCAGACTCACATTAAGCATCTCCAATCAAAAGTTAGATCTAGAATCGGCTTCCTATTTCGCAAAACAAAGCCGCCTTCACTCATGCTGCCAAACATGCCCTCGTAAAACTGACTATCCTACCGATCCTTGACTTCGGCGATGTCATTTACAAAATAGCCTCCAACACTCTACTCAGCAAATTGGATGTAGTCTATCACAGTGCCATCAGTTTTGTCACCAAAGCCCCATATACTACCCACCATTGTGACCTGTACGCTCTTGTTGGCAGGCCCTCACTACATATTCGTCGCCAAACCCACTGGCTCCAGGTCATCTATAAATCACTGCTAGGCAAATCCCTGTCTTATCTTAATTCACTGGTCACCATAGCAACACCCACCCGTAGTCTGCGCTCCAGCAGGTATATCTCACTGGTCATCCCCAAAGCCAACACCTCCTTTGGCCGCCATTCCTTCCAGTTCTCTGCTGCCAATGACTGGAACGAACTGCAAAAATATCTGAAGCTGGAGACTCTTATCTCCCTCACTAACTTTAAGCATCAATTGCGTCCTACCTGACCGGTCGCTCCTACCAAGTGGCGTGGCGGGAAGCTGTCTCCGCACCACGTGCTCTCACCACTGGTGTCCCCCAGGGATCGGTTCTGGGCCCTCTCCTTTTCTCCCTATACACCAAGTCACTTGGCTCTGTCATATCCTCACATGGCCTTTCCTATCATTGCTACGCTGATGATACACAACTAATCTTCTCCTTTCCCCCTTCTGATAACCAGGTGGCGAATCGCATCTCTGCATGTCTGGCAGACATATCAGTATGGATGACGGATCACCACCTCAAGCTGAACCCTGGCAAGACGGAGCTGCTCTTCCTCCCGGGGAAGGACTGCCCGTTCCATGATCTCGCCATCACGGTTGACAACTCCGCTGTGTCCTCCTCCCAGAGTGCGAAGAGCCTAGGCGTGACCCTGGACAACACCCTGTCGTTCTCCGCCAACATCAAGGCGGTGACCCGCTCCTGCAGGTTCATGCTCTACAACATTCGGAGAGTGCGACCCTGCCTTACACAGGAAGCGGCGCAGGTCCTGGTCCAGGCACTTGTCATCTCCCGTCTGGACTACTGCAACTCGCTGTTGGCTGGGCTCCCTGCCTGTGCCATTAAACCCCTACAACTCATCCAGAATGCCGCAGCCCGTCTGGTGTTCAACCTTCCCAAGTTCTCTCACGTCACCCCCCTCCTCCGCACACTCCACTGGCTTCCAGTTGAAGCTCGCATCCGCTACAAGACCATGGTGCTTGCCTATGGAGCAGTGAGGGGAACGGCACCTCTGTACCTTCAGGCTCTGATCAGTCCCTACACCCAAACGAGGACATTGCGTTCATCCACCTCTGGCCTGCTGGCTCCCCTTCCTCTGCGGAAGCATAGCTCCCGCTCAGCCCAGTCAAAACTGTTCGCTGCTCTGGCACCCCAATGGTGGAACAAGCTCCCTCACGACGCCAGGACAGCGGAGTCACTCACCACCTTCCGGAGACATTTGAAACCCCACCTCTTTAAGGAATACCTGGGATAGGATAAAGTATTCCTTCTAACCCCCCCCCCCAAATTGTAAAGTGGTTATCCCACTGGCTATAGGGTGAACGCACCAATTTGTGAGTCGCTCTGGCTAAGAGCGTCTGCTAAATGACGTTAATGTGCCCTTGAGCAAGGCACTTAACCCTAATTGCTCCTGTAAGTCGCTCTGGTTAAGAGCGTCTGCTAAATGACTAAAATGTAAAAAAATGTAAAATGTTGTCAGAGCAGCTTACCGATCACTGCACCTGTACACAGCCTTTCTGAAATTAGCCCACCCAACTACCTCATCCCCATATTATTTATTTTGCTAATTTGCACCCCAGTGTCTCTATTTGCACATCATCTTTTGCACATCTATCATTCCAGTGTTAATACGAAATTGTAACTGTTTTGCACTATGGCCTATTTATTGCCTTACCTCCATAACTTACTACATTCGCACACACTGTATATATATTTTCTGTTGTATTTTTTACTTTGTTTTGTTTACCCCATATGTAACTGAGTTGTTGTTTTTATCACACTGCTTTGATTTATCTTGGCCAGGTTGCAGTTGTAAATGAGAACTTGTTCTCAACTGGCCTACCTGGTTAAATAAAGGTTAAATAAAAATAATAAAAAAAAGTCATGCAAACTCACATTCAAAGTCAAATTCGGCATCAGCTTCGAGACTGTCATCATGGATCGTAAAAAATGGAAAGGGTGCCTATAAACCTAGAAAGAGCACATTCTGTATTGTCAGCTCACTCAAAACAAAACAAAATGTGGCCAGCTAAAACCATGATTTAGTGAAATGGTAAAGTGCATTATCCTCATGTAATCAAAGTGTCTGCCCTGTCCTTGTGCCTTTGCCCTCGCTGGGACCTGCTGCTGTGATGAGCATGCCACTCTCCTCTCCCCCCCATGTAGTCCCGTGTAGCTCAGTTGGTAGAGCATGGCGTTTGCAATGCCAGGGTTGAGGGTTCGTTTCCCACGGGGGGCCAGTATGAAAATGTATGCACTCACTAAAAACTGTAAGTCGCTCTGGATAAGAGCGTCTGCTAAATGATTAAAATGTAAAATGTAATGCGGTCGAGGGGAAAAAAGGCACTCTGATCATATAACATTTAAAAATGCAATTGCATGAAAAACACAGCTTTGGAAGCTTTGTCCCTTTGTCTCAGCTTTCTGGAGGTATAGTTTTTATTTCTCAACTGTCAATAGCAACTATTTTACAACCAATATATTTTATATGGCTTTGAGATATGGAGCGGCGTGCGTGTGAAATGTGCACCGGCCATTGCGAGGGCATAGGCCTCATGGGTAGAAGCCTACAACTGCAGAATTTGTTTTAGGACATTACATTTACTGTTGGATGAATACAAGGCTACTAGCAGTGAATATTATATTTAGAGTTATCTACTTAATAACTCTAAATATTCCTCAGGTGTTGAAACCCAAATTAGTTAGCCTATGATATTAGTTATTGCACATAAAGATATAGGTCATTCATCTCTGTTGAACAAAACAATAAATCTGGAGTCTTATTTTGATAGCAAAATATAGCAAATATACTGGATTATGTTGCACATCAAAATATCTTGAATCATGCATTCCTTAATTTATTTCTTGTTACGCACGCCTCTCGGAAGAGGGAACGCAACACCCTGCTACAACTCAACTCTACGTGGTGTGAAAGAGGTATGGGACTGTAGGTGTGAGTAAGGATGACAAAAGGCAGAGAATAACGTTAACAGGGAATTTCTTCATTCGCACGGTAAGTTTGGGGAAAGGGGCAGGACGGAACCAAAGCAAAGAAAGTAAATAAATATCAAAGCCCCCTCTCCTACCTACCCACTACTTACTTAACTAGCACCACCTGGTGCACTAACCAAAATACAAGGGATGGTCCGCCCAGGTCTTTCCTAGTGTGCATAGACAGTCAACTTCTACGGGTAATGTATGCCCGCGGGCCTCTTGCCTAAGCACTCCCTAGGTGCCTTCCCCTTCCCCCCTTGGGAACAAATGAAACAAAAATAGCACAAACTGGTTCACAACAAAACCTGAGAAAAAAACTAACTCAGGACATTAAAGAAACTCTGAGCCACAAACTAACACAAAACATTACAATTGGTTCTCAGAGCAACAACACAGTACATACCAAACTCTTAGCATACAACCAACATGCTGTAACTCTCAGCAATTCTGGTTCCCCTTTCCTGCCTTTTCTGAGCAACTGGGGCTTATATAGCTTCAGGAGGAGTTGGTAAATTGGAGACAGCTGCGTCCTGACGAGGGCGCGGTGTCAGCTCTCCAATCATCAATGTTTTTCAAATCAATCAGCTGCTTGTTGGGGAATTTCAGGAACCCATTTCCTGAAATACCTACATGAAAATACACAAACCACAACATAGAAACTGGGGAACGTAAAACGGCCACCACAAAAAATGCAAACATACAGTTTGCAATAACAAAAACCAACGCATCCCCAGTTATTAAACCCGTGATAGGGCGTTGGCAACCACATTTGCCGAGCCCTTCACATAGGCTATCTGTACATTATATCCTTGTACAATCAGAGCCCACCGCATAAGGCGGCGGTTCTGATTGTACATTTGCTTTAAGAACACCAACGGATTATGGACCGTGAAGACCATAACAGGCAAGGCACTGGAGCCCACATATACCTCAAAGAACTGTAAGGCTAGCAATAAAGCCAGCGTCTCCTGTTCAATTGTGGAGTACCTTGACTGACACGAGTTGAACTTACGGGAGAAGAAACTGACCGGTCGATCCACTCTATCTTCATCTTCCTGCAAGAGAACCGCACCCACCCCCACTATACTAGCGTCTACCTCCAACTTAAAAGGTTTGTCAAAGTTGGGGGCGGCAAGCACTGGGGCACTACAAAGTAGCGCTTTAGCGGACTCAAAAGCATAGTTACAGTCCTGGGACCACATAAATGGTACCTTAGGACTAAGCAGAGATGTAAGGGGAGCTACTACCGTCGAGAAATTCTTACAGAATGTACGATAGTACCCTACCATCCCCAGGAATCTGCGCAACTGGCGGCGAATCGTGGGAGCAGGAAAAGCAACAAGTGCTTCCACTTTGCCAGATACTGGGCGCACTTGACCTCGTCCCACTTGTTAGCCTTCCCAAACTCACACTTGGCCAAATTGAGGGTTAAAGAAGCATTCTCCAACCGCTGAAACACACTTTTCAAGGTGGCAAGATGATCAGACCAAGTAGACGAATTAATCACCACATCATCAAGGTAAGCAGTACAATTTGGCACATCGGCAAACACAATGTTAACTAGCCGCTGAAAGGTAGCAGGTGCATTACACATTCCAAAGGGCATCACAGTGTATTGTACGAAGTTATCTGGCGTAACGAAAGCCGAGATGTCAGAAGCTCGAGAGGTCAGAGGCACCTGCCAATAACCTTTTAGCAAATCTAACTTGCTAACATAAGCAGCAGAGCCAATTCTATCAATGCAGTCTTCTAAGCGAGGTAGAGGAAAATAATCATTTTGTAACGGCATTTACTCTACGATAGTCCGTACATAAGCGAGACGTACCGTCAGGCTTAGGAACAAGAATACACGGAGAAATCCAGGAGCTGTTACTGGGTTTTGCCATGTCATTCTGTAATAAATAAGCTACTTCACTTTTCATTACCTCCCTTTTCTTTGCATTAACTCGGTACGGATGCTGTCTTATGCAGGTAGCTTAGTGGGTAAGAGCGTTGTGCCAGTAACCGAAAGGTCGCTGGTTCTAATCCCCGAGCCGACTAGGTGAAAAATCTGTCAATGTGCCCTTGAGCAAGGCACTTAACCCTAATTGCTTCTGTAAGTCGCTCTGGATAAGAGCGTCTGCTAAATGACTAAAATTTAAATGTTATGGGAGCCGCGTTCCCCACATCCACGTCATGTTCCAAGATGGACATGTGACTTGGAACGTCCTGAAACGCATTGAGAAAACGGTTTATCAATAGGATAAGATGCTTAGTTTGCTCTTTATCCAAATGTTCCATTTGAGTGGGTAACTTTTTCAACATCTCTGAATTACATAAGCGTTCACACTGCTGTAACGTATGGCGCAACTCCAACCCGTCCTCCTTATCCTCCTCTAGGTCCAAACCAGGCTTCAGCACAACCGCAGCCACACTGGAGATGGCGGCCTGGACCGGCTTACCTGAGGAACTGTTGGGAGAATCACGCACATAATATGCTTTCAGCATGTTAACATGACACACTCGGGAAGAACGACCTCCGATCTGGGGTCTTTATTACATAATTGGTGTCACTCAGTTTCTTTTCCACTAGATATGGTCCAGAAAAACGTGCTGACAGAGATGAGCCAGGGATTGGCAACAAAACTAAAACTTGATCCCCTGGTGCAAAAGAACGGCCAACAGCCTTTTTGTCATAATGCAACTTCATGCGTTTTTGAGTAGAGGAGAGAGACTTTTGGGCTAACGCACATGCAGTGTGCAGTCTCTCCCGCATCTTACTGACATAATCCAACACATTTTTAGGGGCACTACTGGGTGTAGGAGATAATATATGCTCCTTCAACACTTTCAGCGGACCCCGTGGGGTGTGTCCAAACACAAGGTCAGCAGGGCTGAACCCTAAGGACTCTTGTATTGCTTCCCTACTAGCAAATAGGACAAAGGGCACCCCCTCATCCCAATCGGTACTGGTATCCATGCAATACTTGCGTAGCATTGCCTTCAGCGTCTGATGCCAGCGTTCGAGAGCTCCTTGACTCTCCGGATGATACGGACTGCAGACCTGATGGGAAATACACAGCATCTTCAACACATTTGAGAACAGCTTTGACATAAAATTGGATCCCTGATCAGTTTGGATTACTTTAGGGAGTCCAAACGTAGAGAAGAACTTTACCAGTGCCTTCACGACAGTCTTAGCTGTTATTGTACGGAGAGGAATAGCCTCTGGGTATCGAGTAGCACTGCACATTATTGTTAGTAAGAACTGGTTACCTGACCTGGTTTTCGGCAATGGACCTACACAATCAATTATCACTTTTTCAAACGGTTCCCCCACCACAGGAATTGGGCAGAGCGGCGCACAAGGAACTGTTTGATTCGCTTTCCCAGTGAGTTGACATACGTGACATGTTTCACAATATTGGACAACGTCAGACTTCAAACCTGGCCACATTTTTTTTTGAAGGACTCGGTTATAAGTCTTCGTGATCCTCAAGTGTCCGGACCAAGCCTGGTCATGGGCGAGTGACAGCACCTGCTGTCGGAACGGTGTAGGAAAAACCACTTGACACACTTCACTCCAGTCACTAACGGTGTCATGAGCTGCCCATTTACACATCAAAACTCCTGCTTCCATAAAGTAGGCAGTCTCCTTAGTTTTAGCTTCCTCAATGGACATTACCGAAGTAAAGCACTTGCGAAGACTGGTGTCTCTCTTTTGACATTCAATCACCTTCTCAGGGGTGACAGACAAAAGAATGTCAT
Source organism: Coregonus lavaretus (assembly GCF_964263955.1). Classification (NCBI taxonomy): domain Eukaryota; kingdom Metazoa; phylum Chordata; class Actinopteri; order Salmoniformes; family Salmonidae; genus Coregonus; species Coregonus lavaretus. The sequence continues at coordinate 11,185,807 of NC_140008.1, forward strand.
GTAATTGGGGCGCAATTTCACTTTCCCCTGCCTTAGTTTTTACGGGAGTAAAAACTGTCGGCATAGCAGAAGGAATACTCGGTGCATTGTCTTCTACCTCAACCTTCTCAAAAATGGAACTAGCCAAATCCACCACATCTCCTAGCTTGCGAGATTGTGCCCTCGTTAACACACAAGCTGGAAAAACATGTGGAAATGCTTGAACCAGCTTATCATCTGCAATTCTGATTTCTGGGTTGTCTACTACCTCTAACACAGGTGTGACGTTACCACCAGCAATATCATTCCCTAGTAACAATGTAACTCCTTTTACTGGCAGTGTAGACACTACACCAACTCGGAAACATCCTGATACCAAGTCTGACACTAAGTGGACCCAGTGTAATGGTACAGGTACTGTTTTTGTCTCGATCCCCTGTAATATGACATGCAAGCCACAATATGTTTCATGAGACCAGGGTAAAGCATAAGTAACCATTACTGACTGCGCTGCCCCGGTGTCTCGTAAGATTTGAATGGGCTTTTGATCAGCTTGTTCTCCAGTTAAGGAAACACAACCGGCAAATATAAACGGAGCATAGACAGGATCCGGTTTCTCAAATGCTGAATCAATAACTCGGTCCAACGGACGAGCCAAAGACTTGACTAAACCCATACTTTTCATTTTTGGGGACGGTGACCGGGACTGTTTCGGTTTATTTTTCAAAACCGGCAGTCCGCAATCACATGACCCTTTTGGTGACAGTAAAAACATTCACGGTTTTCATGAAAAGGCTTAGGGTTGTCAGAGGAAAAGCAACCTGAACGAGACACTGATGATGTAATCGTTCGGTCTTCAAAACGAGGCGCACCAAAGACAGTCTTGTGTGTCAAAGCGTACTCATCTGCTAACACTGCTGCCTGGGCCGATGTCACCACTTTCTGTTCATTTAAATAAACTACAATTCTATCAGGGAGGTTGCTTGTAAAATCCTCTAACAGCATCAACTCCCGAATATCAGCAAAGTTGTTAGCTTTGCTGGCTGAACACCAGCGATTAAACAGAGACTCTTTGTCCCTTGCAAACTCAACAAAAGTACGGTGAGATGTTTTTGTGGTTCCTGAAGCGCTGTCTATAAGCTTCAGGCACCAACTCATAAGCCCGCAACACGGTAGTTTTAACTGTATCATACTGTAAACTGTCTTCCAGGGAGAGAGCAGCTACTGCTTCCTGGGCTTTCCCAGACAATTTACATTGTAACAGGAGCGGCCAAACCTCGCGTGGCCAATGTAGCGCAGCGGCCACACGCTCAAAAGCAAAGAAATAGGAATCAACTTCCGACTCTCGGAATGGAGGGACTAACGCTATATTTTTACTCACATCAAAGTGGGCTTGATGATAAGCAGTTTGTGGAGTCGCACTGAAGCCAGCGTCTAGCTCCAGATTCTCACCTCCTTTTCCTTTTCAATTTCCATATTTCAAGTTCAAACTGCATCTGTCTCTCTTTATCTTTTTGCTCCATTTCTAACCGGGCCAGCCTCACCTTTAGCCTAGCGGTCCCGCTTGAACGACCTGAAGCAGAAGATAAAGGATCGAATCGGGGAAATGTAAAGGGGGTACGAGCAACCCCTTCCTCCGTCCTGTCCTCCGACTTGGCATCGGAAGGTCTACCCGTCTCCTCTCCTGAAGCCTCCCGCTCCTTATCTTGAAATGAGAGAATTCGCTCTCTCATTAAACCCTCCCTGACTAGCACCAAAAGCTCCGCCTTTAGGGCTTTCTCAGGGACAACAATTCCATAATGGTGAGCAATAGCGAAAATATCTGTTTTCCGAAACCTCACCAAACTATCAACAGAGGGCGCTTAATGAACTTGGAGATGGCTGAGGCAGCCATCTTGTATACAGCAGCCTCCTGAATACACACAAACTAAACAAGTCACCCAAACTCACAACCTACCATCACACCTCAGAGAGCTCAGTGCAGCAGGGTCCGGTGGGTTTAATGAAATCCCGGACGAGCCCCCATTATGTTACACACGCCTCTCGGAAGAGGGAACGCAACACCCTGCTACAACTCAACTCTACGTGGTGTGAAAGAGGTATGGGACTGTAGGTGTGAGTAAGGATGACAAAAGGCAGAGAATACCGTTAACAGGGAATTTATTCCTTCGCACGGTAAGTTTGGGGAAAAGGGGCTGGACGGAACCAAAGCAAAGAAAGTAAATAAATATCAAAGCCCCCTCTCCTACCTTACCTGCCTACCCACTACTTACTTAACTAGCACCACCTGGTGCACTAACCAAAATAGAAGGGATGGTCTGCCCAGGTCTTTCCTAGTGTGCATAGACAGTCAACTTCTACGGGTAATGTATGCCCGCGGGCCTCTTGCCTAAGCACTCCCTAGGTGCCTTCCCCTTCCCCCCTTGGGAACAAATTAAACAAAAATAGCACAAACTGGTTCACAACAAAACCTGAGAAAAAAACTAACTCAGGACATTAAAGAAACTCTGAGCCACAAACTAACACAAAACATTACAATTGGTTCTCAGAGCAACAACAACAACACAGTACATACCAAACTCTTAGCATACAACCAACATGCTGTAACTCTCAGCAATTCTGGTTCCCCTTTCCTGCCTTTTCTGAGCAACTGGGGCTTATATAGCTTCAGGAGGAGTTGGTAAATTGGAGACAGCTGCGTCCTGACGAGGGCGCGGTGTCAGCTCTCCAATCATCAATGTTTTTCAAATCAATCAGCTGCTTGTTGGGGAATTTCAGGAACTCATTTCCTGAAATACCTACATGAAAATACACAAACCACAACATAGAAACTGGGGAACGTAAAACCTTAGTAGTTTATTTATACTTCTTAATAAAGCACTATGACTGACTTTATAAGATGATTACTCATGATTTGGGTCCGTCCGACCAAATCATGGCCTGATGCCACCAACTGTAAAGGTTAGTGGCACCAGTGACACAAGGGGAAAATGTTACTCTGGAGCCCTGTATTAGTAATTAACACTTGTGTAGGTGTTGATTCAGGGGAACAGACACTCATTTACAATATCGCCTAAGTCATTAGCTTGGCTTTTATAATGTGTAAGGCAGACTGACAGACCGACAGACAGAGAACAAGTAGAAGCACAGAGTGAGAGCAGAGAAGATGCTGAGACGGATAGACAGCAAAACAGGGAGGCAAACCAAATGGCTAGAGCAGAGGCCCAGTTATAGCGGTGAGTTGTATCTCCAGTGGTGTTTTGCTTATTGTATTTATTTTAAACATGGAGGGGACCATGTCTCGCCAGTCACTGGTACAGAAAATGTTGAGAAACGCTGTACTGTACTGCCAATGTTATGTGTCAGCACAACTGCCTGTGTCTAAGTAGGGTGTGTAGGGTCAAGTTGTATGTGTGGGGAAGGGGTGTGTATGTGTGTATGGCTGGTGGCCCACTGGGGAGCGCACAGTGACGTGGGCTGGTGTGGATAAAATGCCAGGGCTGAATTCTTGTCCCAGTCCTCCCCTGTTCCCCTGTCTATTCTAAATGCATGACTGAATGCCTGCCCAAACTGGTGAGGATGTTTTTTGGATGAAATGCTGCCTGCCAAGTTCTTGTTCTTGGCCATGAATTAATTCACACATGTAATGTAGTGGGTGTCTTTGGCACCTTGGACCTACTTACTATCCCCCCTCTGCCCACACACACACACACAGGCACACACAGGCACACACACACACACACACACACACACACACAAACACACACAGGCACACACACAAACACACACACAAACTCGCACTCACAGGAAACAAAAAGACAGGAGGAAATTAAAATTCCCTTCTTTCCAAATTGATGTTATGCAACTATTCTTGTGTGCTGAAATCTCTAGGGCAATTCAACAAAAAAGAGAACCAGTGATGGCTAGTTTGTTAGTTAGTGCATCATTTGTAGACTTGTTTACAAAAAGACTACATTCATGGAAATTTCAACTGCGCTCCGGTACCACTTGCCGTGCGGTAGCAGAGAGCACAGTCTATGACTTGGGTGGCTGGAGTCTTTGACAATTTTTAGGGCCTTCCTCTGACACCGCCTGGTATAGATGTCCTGGATGGCAGGGAGCTCGGCCCCAGTGATTTACTGGACTGTGCACACCACCCTCTGTAGTGCCTTGTGGTTGAATACCAAGCAGTTGCCATACCAAGTGGTGATGCAGCCAGGCAAGATGCTCTCAATGGTGCAGCTGTATAACTTTTTGAGGATCTGAGGGCCCATGCCAAATCTTTGCAGCCTCCTGAGGTGGAAGAGGTGTTGTTGTGCCCTCTTCACGACTGTGTTGGTGTGTTTGGACCATGATAGGTCCTTAGTGATGTGGACACCAAGGAACTTGAAGCTCTCAACCCACTCCACTCCAGCCCTGTCGACGTGAATGGGGGCGTGCATTCACATCAGCTCCTTTGTCTTACTGACGTTGAGGGAGAGGTTGTTGTCCTGGCACCACACTGCCAGGTCTCTGACCTCCTTCCTATAGGCTGTCTCATCGTCGTCGGTGATCAGGCCTACCACCGCTGTGTCGTTGGCAAACTTAATGATAGTGTTGGAGTCGTGAACAGACACGCAGTCGTGGGTGAACAGGGAGTACAAGAGGGAACTAAGCACGCACCACTGAGGGGCCCCCGTGTTGAGGTCAGTGTGGCGGATGTGTTGTTGCCTACCCTCACCACCTGGGGGGCGGCCCATCAGGAAGTCCAGGATCCAGTTGCAGAGGGAGGTCTTTAATCCCAGGGTCCCTAGCTTAATGATGAGCTTTGGAGGGCACTATGATGTTGAACACTGAGCTGTAGTCAATGAACAGCATTCTCACTTAGGTGTTCCTTTTGTCCGGGTGGGTAAGGGCAGTGTGGAGTGCAATAGAGATTGCGTCATCTGTGGATCTGTTGGGGTGGTATGCAAATTGGAGTGGGAGCAGGGTGTCTGGGATGATGGTGTTGATATGAGCCATGACCAGCCTTTCAAAGCATTGCATGGCTACAGATGTGAGTGCAATGGGGCGATAGTCATTTAGACAGGTTACCTTGGCGTTCTTGGGCACAGGGACTATGGTGGTCTGCTTGAAACATGTAGGTATTACAGACTGGGTCAGGGAGACGTTGAACATCTCAGTGAAGACATTAGGTAGTCAATTTAATGATTTGAGGTCATTGGAATATAATATGATGACGGTACTGCATGCCAACATAAGTTATGGTGAAGGATCCTTTTTTTTTTCTCAAGACATTTACATATTGTGACATGAATGAATTACTGGACCGAGTGTGTTCTGCCTGTTTTGAAGGGTGATATTTCCTTGATAGAGATGGGGACATTGTATTTGCGTGTCAGTGTGCTGTGTTGTGAGCTGGCTGACCGTTCCGGATAACCATGCAAGGACATCTCTGTGATAACAGGAAGCAAGGAGACAGCTTTGGCAACCCGTTTGTGTTGAATTAAAGGCAATTACATAGTGCTGCTTGATCAGTTGCTCAAGATATATGCCTTGATGTAATTGATTTAGTCATCAATTTGTTTCTGAAGTGTTCTCTTCTCTTTCTATTCCTGCCGGCCTTGAGTCATGTTGCACCCACTCACAACACGCTGTCCGTCATCAACAAGCTCTCTATATGGCAAGACCAGCTTTCCCCCACTTCTTCAGAGGTCTGAGCCTTGTGGCGTTATGTGACATCAGACGTTTGCAACAGTCCTTCTCAACATGACATAGGCGGCTTGTTTCTTTGGAACAAAGAAAAATCATAGAACGTGTAATGCATGTCAATAATACAACAGTATGCTTCATTCCCTGTATGCTACACATTATTATATCAAATGTTGTGTATTAATGAATGTGTCTCCTGTTACTGTTCACCGGACCTTATGATAACTCAGCTATACAGCTGATGCCTGCTGGACTGTTCCTTTATACGGTACCACATCCTGTTTATGTTTAGCCTCAGCCCAAACTTTGTCGCCATTACCAGCTGTTGTCTTAGCTCTCTCGAATAACACCTGTGATTGCTTTATGCCTCTCTCCCATGTCAATATGCCTTACTTATTGCTGTTTTGGTTATTTCTTATTGTACTATTTCACTGTAGAGCCCCCAGCCCACCTCAACCTGCCTTAGATAGCTTCTTTGTTAACAAACCTCCAAACGAGCTTCAACGCCATACAACACTCCTTCCGTAGCCTCCAACTGCTCTTAAACACTAGTAAAACTAAATGCATGCTCTTCAACCGAACGCTGCTTGCACCCGCCCACCCGACTAGAATCACTACTCTCGGCGGGTCTGACCTAGAGTATGTGGACAACTACAAATACCTAGGTGTCTGGTTAGACTGTAAACTCTCCTTCCAGACTCACATTAAGCATCTCCAATCAAAAGTTAGATCTAGAATCGGCTTCCTATTTCGCAACAAAGCCGCCTTCACTCATGCTGCCAAACATGCCCTCGTAAAACTCACTATCCTACCGATCCTTGACTTCGGCGATGTCATTTACAAAATAGCCTCCAACACTCTACTCAGCAAATTGGATGTAGTCTATCACAGTGCCATCCGTTTTGTCACCAAAGCCCCATATACTACCCACCATTGTGACCTGTACGCTCTTGTTGGCTGGCCCTCACTACATATTCGTCGCCAAACCCACTGGCTCCAGGTCATCTATAAATCACTGCTAGGCAAATCCCCGTCTTATCTTAGCTCACTGGTCACCATAGCAACACGCACCCGTAGTCTGCGCTCCAGCAGGTATATCTCACTGGTCATCCCCAAAGCCAACACCTCCTTTGGCCGCCATTCCTTCCAGTTCTCTGCTGCCAATGACTGGAACGAACTGCAAAAATCTCTGAAGCTGGAGACTCTTATCTCTCTCACCAACTTTAAGCGTCAGTTGTCAGAGCAGCTTATCGATCACTGCACCTGTACACAGCCATTCTGAAATTAGCCCACCCAACTACCTCATCCCCATATTGTTATTTATTTTGCTAATTTGCACCCCAGCATCTCTATTTGAACATCATCTTTTGCACATCTATCATTCCAGTGTTTAATATACGAAATTGTAACTATTTTGCACAATGGCCTATTTATTGCCTTACCTCCATAACTTACTACATTCGCACACACTGTATATATATATTTTCTGTTGTATTTTTGACTTTATGTTTTGTTTACCCCATATGTAACTCTGTGTTGTTGTTTTTATCGCACTGCTTTGCTTTATCTTGGCCAGGTCGCAGTTGTAAATGAGAACTTGTTCTCAACTGGCTTACCTGGTTAAATAAAGGTGAAATAAAAAAAATAAAAAAATAAGTATTAATGTATTATTGAGTAATTCCCTTACAGTTACCCTGGAATAATGGTAATATTTTATGTTGGTGTTTTGAGCTGCTAGAATGTCCATGCAAGTTGAGGTAGACACTACCTTCATGATGGCATATGATGGTTGATTAGCTGTGAACAGCTGTCTTAGTCCTTAGACAGGAATTATGCCCTGAGGAGGCCCTGATTGATCATATGGAGAGGGAATGATAGGATGTTTCTCCTTCACTGATTCACAAATGCCTCCCCTTATTGAACCCATCACTAGGCATGGTTATGGCTGATTTTGACAACTGTCAAACTGTCAAATCATTCTTCTGATGGTGTGAACGTGGCTATTATTACAGATGGTTCAACTTGTTAACTACATCTGAGGGTCAAAAATCTGCTATACTCTAATCACCTAGTTTATTTTATTGTTGATTGGTCATTGAATAGGCCTAAGTGACTTTCTTTACTAAAGAAAGAACTTTCATAAAAAAGACAGCAAGGCACTGTTTGCTAATTTAAGCTTTACATGGGCAGGATTTTCTGGTTGTGTTACTGTTTGCCTATAGCATATGAGACAGAAGGCCTCTTGATGAAGCTGTGGGACATTTACATGTCAGGGCAGAGAGACAATGCCCTATTACCCAAGGTACTTAGCAGACAGCTGTCAAGACACATATGGGGGGAATGCTACATTGGGCTGATTACAGTGGGGGAAAAAAGTATTTAGTCAGCCACCAATTGTGCAAGTTCTCCCACTTAAAAAGATGAGAGAGGCCTGTAATTTTCATCATAGGTACACGTCAACTATGACAGACAAAATGAGAAAAAAAAATCCAGAAAATCACATTGTAGGATTTTTTATGAATTTATTTTTTTTGAAATTTATAAGGTTTTCACACACTGTTGCTGGTATTTTGGCCCATTCCTCCATGCAGATCTCCTCTAGAGCAGTGATGTTTTGGGGCTGTCGCTGGGCAACACTGACTTTCAACTCCCTCCAAAGATTTTCTATGGGGTTGAGATCTGGAGACTGGCTAGGCCACTCCAGGACCTTGAAATGCTTCTTACGAAGCCACTCCTTCGTTGCCTGGGCAGTGTGTTTGGGATCATTGTCATGCTGAAAGACCCAGCCACGTTTCATCTTCAATGCCCTTGCTGATGGAAGGAGGTTTTCACTCAAAATCTCACGATACATGGCCCCATTCATTCTTTCCTTTACACGGATCAGTCGTCCTGGTCCCTTTGCAGAAAAACAGCCCCAAAGCATGATGTTTCCACCCCCATGCTTCACAGTAGGTATGGTGTTCTTTGGATGCAACTCAGCATTCTTTGTCCTCCAAACACGACGAGTTGAGTTTTTACCAAAAAGTTATATTTTGGTTTCATCTGACCATATGACATTCTCCCAATCCTCTTCTGGATCATCCAAATGCACTCTAGCAAACTTCAGACGGGCCTGGACATGTACTGGCTTAAGCAGGGGGACACGTCTGGCACTGCAGGATTTGAGTCCCTGGCGGCGTAGTGTGTTACTGATGGTAGGCTTTGTTACTTTGGTCCCAGCTCTCTGCAGGTCATTCACTAGGTCCCCCCGTGTGGTTCTGGGATTTTTGCTCACCGTTCTTGTGATCATTTTGACCCCACGGGGTGAGATCTTGCGTGGAGCCCCAGATCGAAGGGAGATTATCAGTGGTCTTGTATGTCTTCCATTTCCTAATAATTGCTCCCACAGTTGATTTCTTCAAACCAAGCTGCTTACCTATTGCAGATTCAGTCTTCCCAGCCTGGTGCAGGTCTACAATTTTGTTTCTGGTGTCCTTTGACAGCTCTTTGGTCTTGGCCATAGTGGAGTTTGGAGTGTGACTGTTTGAGGTTGTGGACAGGTGTCTTTTATACTGATAACAAGTTCAAACAGGTGCCATGAATACAGGTAACGAGTGGAGGACAGAGGAGCCTCTTAAAGAAGAAGTTACAGGTCTGTGAGAGCCAGAAATCTTGCTTGTTTGTAGGTGACCAAATACTTATTTTCCACCATAATTTGCAAATAAATTCATAAAAAATCCTACAATGTGATTTTCTGGATTTTTTCTCTCTCAATTTGTCTGTCATAGTTGACGTGTACCTATGATGAAAATTACAGGCCTCTCTCATCTTTTTAAGTGGGAGAACTTGCACAATTGGTGGCTGACTAAATACTTTTTTCCCCCACTGTATGTACATTGTGTTCAACGTTAGAGCTTTTCCCCAGAGAGAAAACCAGTCCTGGCTTAGCATCCAACAAAGCAATAATAATATATGCCATTTAGTAGACACTTTTATCGAAAGCGATTTCCAGTCATTGTGCATACATTTTACTTATGGGTGGTCCCAGGAATCAAACTCACTACCCTGGTATTACAAGCACCATGCTCTACCAACTGAGCTACAGAGGATGTGTAAGCAAGGTGATTCACCTATATTGATTGGTGTGCCAGTCTTAAACGTACTGCAAGGTTACCCAGTTGATGAAATGTTGATTGACAAGTGATGCTTGTTCGGAGCTCACGCCCAAGAATAAAACAAGGCATCTATTCTCTGCTGGAGTTGAAACCTGAGCATAGTGCATGTGTGTTGTTGGTTACTTATGCCATAGGGGGCAGCATCATATCACTGGAACGCTTGGTGTCAATGCTATTCCTGTGATCTTATGACTCAGATGTTAGTCATTGTTGTAGTCAGTGCATCATATGAAAATGACTCATAGTATGATTGCTGTGCATGTGGTAGCAGGAAAGTGGCTATGACTAGTTAACGTTATTCCAAAACATGAGTATTGTCTCATGTTATTTTGTGATGAGTATTGTTTGTGAAGAGTAGTTTATGTATGACTATTCAAACGTGTCACAGAGACCTCACACAAAGTAATTAATATACAAAAGGTTTATTTGAAATTTTGGTATGAAAATAATCTCCCATCATTATTTCACCCATTTTGAATTTAAACTCACATTTCAGTCTCATTGAAGGCATTAATGAGATTTAAGATTGCGTCAACCACAAGTTCAATTGTTTTGTTCTTATTTTTCAATAGATAACCAATATAGAACAATTGTGATTTCTAAATGAGAAATTACCGGAATGCAAAAAAGGCCATGTATAATTTTATTTCTGGGATTTCCTTAAATTGATAAAATAAATAAATAGCCACAGTGTGGAATGTCTAGTACAAATAAATAATTTTACATGGGAGAATGTACATAAATATACATACTAATAGTAAGAAGAAATGAAAAGTCCATGAATATTGCATTGATTGTGCATTTCACACACAGGTCCCAGCCAAGCCAAGATTGGGGCTGTGTAGTGTCAGCAGAGATGGGGTACAGAAACGCAAGTGTATGAAACCCTACGACGCCATTGAGGGAGAGAGGTTTTGATGCTTTCGGTACACATTCAGAGAAACAGATGATGAACCCCATTTCCGCACAGCTGTGCAGACATTTACAGTGAAAGAGCAGCAGAAAGTTTGTGGTGTGGATGAGTGTGCGTTTCAAGTATTCCACCATGACGGTGGGTGGGATCCTGCATCACATGGTCCTGTCATGGGATTGGTTCTTTGCGAGATGGGGTTACTCTGGTTAGGTATTTCTCATGCAGACGACCCAACGCAAGGTTCATATGACTACAGCCACACCAAAGCAGCAAAAAAATATTTAAAAAAAGGCACTCCAAATCAATGAAAATACAAAAACAAAGTTCATGCTCTATAAGAGCAGCCAGGAGATCTGGATATAAGGGGGTTACAGAACATGAACCAGCTAAAAATAAATCTTGAAATAAAAGAATGCTGGTCAAACCACCCAAGTAACAAGTTCCCAGGTGAGGAAACATTTCCTCAAAATAACAATGACAGAGTTAGAGGAAAACCATAAATTATAGTTGCCAACGAAAAGTCCTGTTAACACGCTCCTATTGAGACTGAGGAACCACAAGTCCACAGGTCTGCAAATGTCCCCTTCACACAAGGTTGTCCAATCAGAGGCTTTCTTTGCTTGAGTTTGTGCTTGATGAGGAGTCAGGGGTAATTGCATGCAGCGTGATGTCACAACTCTCCATTTTTGAGTCGTCGATTGGGACACGCATCCACGGGTGGTCAAAGATCTGCTCCAGTGTGGGTCTGTCAGAGGGCCTGAGGCAGAGGCACAACTTGATCAGTTGTTGACACTCTGTGGAGAGAGCGAGAGAATGAGAAGTTTAACACCTGAAACCCACCGGAGAGGACCAACACAGGCAGGCAGGTTGACAGACATACAATGTAAACTAAAGGAGACAGCAGCAGGAGGACAGAGTGAGACGCGTACCAGTAGACACTTTCCTCCTGAAAAACAGGCATCCCCCAAGGATCTCCTCATCTTGTTCAAAGGGTATGTCGCCACACACCATGTCGTATAGCAGCACGCCAAGTGACCATACCGTTGCAGACCGTCCGTGGTACCTATGGAATCGGATCCACTCTGGTGGACTGTATACCCTTGTGCCTGAAAAGGGTGGAAAAGACAAAGACCATTTTACATTTCAGAATGTGGTACTAATAGTTGAACCTAAAACAGAAAGATATAGGCAAACAATGCACTTGTGTGTAATGAACCCATCCTTGGATGTGAACCAGACTGCAACACCATAAAGGAGCTTTCAGTCAGCTGACAGCTCTTGAAGTTCTCAATTGCATACTCTTATTCTCCTTCTCAAAACCCATTGGATGAGAAAGCCAGAGGTCCCGCCCCTCTGACCTTGTCCTCCAATGGGTTGAGAAGGAGAGAGGATCTTCCCATAGAAAAACCCACCAGCCAGTCTGATCCCTCCCCCCACCCCTGCAGTGTCTACACTGTCTGCGTGCTGCCTGAGGCTGACTAGAAAATACTAGGGGGAAGACCAAATACATTTCAGTCATTTAGCAGACGCACAGCAACTGCTAATTTTAGGCCACAATAATTGGTTTTGTTTCTTGAAATAACCCCTACACGTCCTCCCCATAACAAAGAACCATTTTCCTCCCCATTACTGTGACCCCACCCCCCCCCCCCCAAGGGCACGAGTAACTTGGATACCAAACAAAAACAGGAAGCGTGATGTGGGCCTTCACATGCATCCAAGACTCAGGTTTCACAACAAACAGATGTTACATGGCAGCTGACCATTTTTAAAGTAGCCAATCATTTAAAAAGTGCTGTGTGCAACAATGTTTCTACCCCCATTCTATGAATCTGCAGGCAATAATGTAACAAACACATTGTTATTAACATTTAGTTTAACAAAGTAGCAAATTCAATTGAACTAGGATTTACAATAGATATTTCCAAAGCCTTAAAAAAGATAGGGGACTATGAATGGTGTTAAATGTGGCCCCAATAGTGGGATAGGCTATAAGCAAGGTGTGAGGAAAAGCTGCATCACCATCCAGGTTGCTTTGAACGTTAAAAGGTAATTGCAATGGCCAATATTCATCAACTGACTGTGTTAAACTGCAACAAGTCAAGAAATGCACGCCATGGACCTACCGTCAAAGTCTGTGTAAACGGTGTCCTTGAGAATCGCCCCTGAACCAAAGTCAATGAGCTTGAGTTCTCCGCTGCGTAGATCCACGAGCAGGTTCTCATCTTTGATGTCCCTATGGACCACTCCACAATTGTAGCAATGTCGTACCGCTTCCAAGACCTGACGGAAAAATCCACGCGCTGTGTCTTCGTCCAAAGCTCCCTTCTCGGTTATATAGTCAAACAAATCCTTGACAGTCTCCGGTCGTTCCATGATTATTAACCAGCCATCGGGTCGCTCGTACCAATCAATCAGCTTTATAACGCCTCGGAAAGTGGTGCCCACCTTTTTCAAGAGCAGAATCTCCAGAGGCACCAATGAACCGTTCTTTAAATGAAACAATAGCAGATGGTTACAATGTAATCCCAAACAACAATTTGCGGGAATAACCTACATTCAAATAATACAAAAACACGTAGGATATAATACTTACAAGGGTACCCCATTCCGTAACTCTCTCTTTGGCTACATGTTTTACAGCAACCTGGAATAAAAAAAAAAGGCATAGTGATAATGAGAACCGCATCAGTGGACGCAGCGAACATTGCGGCCATGTGGTGCGATCAAAACAAAGCAGTTTAAAATGTTCCCCTTACCGGCAAACAGTCTGAAATCCGACTACCGGCGTAGACCGTACCGAATCCCCCGCTTCCTAGTACGGATCCCACCTGGTATACTTTATCGAATGGCTCCTTCTCCACCTTCACTGTTAATTAAATTTAAATTTAAATGTAGTTGCAATCTCAAACAACCTTCAGGCACAAAATGCGCTCCAGCACGAGGGTTTCAAAATGGCTCCAGATTTAAGGTCAGACTTGCCGGCAAATCCTCCAATGTCTGACATGTCAAATAATCACGAAACTATATTGGAAAAGATTCTGTAATAGCCTACAATAATAGCTACCACTAATGCCCATTTATTGACGCAGTCGTTTCATATCATGTGGGTCCAACTGAGCTGTAACGTTATAGGAAATAACCTAATGTCACATAATTACGTAGGGAAATTCCATACCTTGCTGCTGAAGCTGTATTTTCACTGGCAAATCCATGTTGGACGTGCTGCAAATATGGGAAAATGAGCCAAATTTGGACAGTAACATTATTGTTCGTTCCCAAAAATTTACTCCCAATTCAGGTTCTGAAAATTATGTCCAATTGCGCACAAGGACACCGAAATGCCAAGGATAAAAGGCAGACCCGTCTCTGATTTCACTGCGAGAATAACGTTGAAAAGTATTAGGCCAACAAATAAAATAATGTTGTTATTCACTTCAGATCAAAATCCCGAAAATGTTTCCTTCTGCGCACATGTGTTATTGTGAGCTTTAAAAAGTACCAGTAAGCCACTTCGAGATGTGCCCGATGATTCTCCTCACGCACTCTGTAATCTCTGGCTGTAACGAGGTCGAGGCTACTCTTTAAAGCCAATATTATTACTCGTAAAGGGTGTAGTGGAGATCCCTCCGCCTTCTTGTTTTTTCCCCCTTCAAATTAGACTATTAATTTCTCGGATTTCAGACACCTCACGATTGTTTCAACAAATCTAAACCTTGATGAGTTAACATATATAGACTCAAACTCAATTCTAAAATGTATTTAAAAGACATGCACTATTTTCATGTAGTAGGTCTACGAGACGCCCAAGGATCTTCTGACTGAGTAGTGCATTGTTTCATTAGAGAAATGGTCCATGCTATCCGGAATCCTTGGGACGTCCCTATCCTAAATCCTACCCTTAACCTTAACCATAACACCTTACCTAACCCTAACCTTAACCATTATCGTAACTATTTTACATTTAAACTTCAATGGGGTAAGGAAATAGAGGACTGATTTGCATCCAGTCAAATTTAGCCAATCCTATTTCCGGTATGTTGGTGACCAAGAACAGAATAAACAGGAATATTAATTTAACTGCAGGCCTATGTGGCGGCAATGTATTTTTCCCACCTTCTCACTTGAACTTTGGAATTACATAATAATAAAGCATATGTAAAGTTAATTGGTAGAAGTATTTTCCATACATGAACATGCATGACTTCACTGGTATTAATTCAATTGTCCATCAAAATGTCCTCTTTCCCCCAAATGTTTATACTGTAAGAAGAAAATCCCTAACAGGATTGTATTGCTTCTGTCAGTCAGTGGTGTAAAGTACTAAAGTAAAAATACTTTAAAGTACTGCTTAAGTAGTTTTTTTGTGGTATCTGTACTTTACTTTACTATTTCTATTTTTGACAACTTTTACTTTTACTTCGCTACATTCCTAAAGAAAATAATGTACTTTATACTCCGTACATTTTCCCTGACACACAAAAGTACTCGTTACATTTTGAATGCTTAGCAGGACAAGAAAATGGTCCAATTCACACACTTATCAAGAGATCAACCCTGGTCATCTCTACTGCCTCTGATCTGGCGGACTCACTAAACACAAATGCTTGGTTTGTAAATGATGTCTGAGTGTTGGAGTGTCCCCCCGACTATCGATAAATAAAAATTGTGCTGTCTGGTTTTCTTAATATAAGTCATTTGTACGCAAATGTATGCACTCGCTAACTGTAAGTCGCTCCGGATAAGAGTGTCTGCTAAACGACTAAAATGTCAAATTTGAAATGATTTATACTTTTACTTTTTATACTTAAGTATATTTTAGCAATTATATTTATTTTTGATACTTATGTATATTTAAAACCAAATACTTTTAGACTTTTACTCAAGTAGTATTTTACTGGGTGACTTTTACTTGAGTCATTTTCTATTAAGGTATCTTTACTTTTACTCAAGTATGACAATTGGGTACTTTTTCCACCACTGCTGTCAGTGCAAATAACTGTCTATAGAGGAAGCTAAAATGTTAATAGGCAGTGTGTATCCAATTCTAAAATACCCCCAATTAATGAACTCCCACTCAAGGTAACACTTGACTATTTATGCCAAGTCACTGTATACCTACACTACTGTTCAAAAGTTTGGGGCCACTTAGAAATGTCCTTGTTTTCGCAAAAAAAAATGTTGTCCATTAAAATAACATCAAATTGATCAGAAATACAGTGTAGACATTGTTAATGTTGTAAATGGCTATTGTAGCTGGAAACGGCTGATTTGTAATGGAATATCTACATAGGCGTACAGAGGCCCATTATCGGCAACCATCACTCCTGTGTTCCAATGGCACGTTGTGTTTTCTAATCCATGTTTATCATTTTAAAAGGCTAATTGATCATTAGAAAACCCTTTTGCAATCATGTTAGCACAGCTGAAAACTGTTGTGCTGATTTAAAGAACCAATAAAACTGACCATCTTCAGACTGGTTGAGATTCTGGAGCATCAGCAATTGTGGGTTTGATTACAGGCTCAAAATGGCCAGAAACAAATAACTTTCTTCTGAAACTCATCAGTCTATTCTTGTTCTGAGAAATGAAGGCTATTCCATGCGAGAAATTGCCAAGAAACTGATGATCTCGTACAACTCTATGTACTACTCCCTTCACAGAACAGCGCAAACTGGCTCTAACCAGAATAGAAAGAGGAGTGGGAGGCCCCGGTGCACAACTGAGCAAGAGGACAAATACATTATAGTGTCTAGTTTGAGAAACAGACGCCTCACAGGTCCTCAACTGGCAGCTTCATTAAATAGTATCCGCAAAACACCAGTCTCAACGTCAACAGTGAAGAGGCGACTCCGGGATGCTGACCTTCTAGGCAGAGTTGCAAAGAAAAAGCCATATCTCAGACTGCCCATCTTAATCTTTTCTTTTTATTGGCCAGTCTGAGATATGTATTTTTCTTTGCAACTCTGCCTAGAAGGTCAGCATCCCGGAGTCGCCTCTTCACTGTTGACGTTGAGACTGGTGTTTTGCGGGTACTATTTAATGAAGCTGCCAGTTGAGGACCTGTGAGGCGTCTGTTTGTTCCTGGGGGGGGGGGGACAAGTCAAAGATAAGTCAAGGTCTGTGATGATAATGTTTTATTATTTCTTACAGGGTAGATGTGGGTCTTTGAGGATTACGTCTTAATGAACAACAACATGTGTCTATGCTTAACAGAGAGAGTTATAGAGCAGATCATTGTTATCCTCTGCAGACTTATTAATTGGGATGTGTTATTCTTCCTCTAAAACACTTTCCTATTATGAATTTGTTATAAATGCAGGCTAAAACATTTCAAGACACATTGCCAAACAGGTTTAAAAACAAACTATACTGAACAAAAATAGTGTGGTCCCATGTTTCATGAGCTGAAATAAAAGATCCCGGGAAATTTTCCGTATGCACAAAAAGCTTATTTCTCTCAAATTTTGTGCACAAAGTTGTTTACATCCCTGTTAGTGAGCATTTCTCATTTGCCTAGATAATCCATCTACCTAACAGGTGTGGCATATCAAGAAGCTGATTAAACAGCATGATCATTACACAGGTGCACCTTGTGCTAAGGACAATAACAGGCCACTCTAAAATGTGCAGTTTTGTAACACAACACAATGCCACAGATGTCTCAAGTTTTGAGGGAGCGTGCAATTGGCATGCTGACTGCAGGAATGTCCACCAGAGCTGTTGCTAGAGAATTGAATGTCCGCATTGTAACCGACATCAGTAGGCAAAGGCTCACCTTCGATGGCCACTGGCACGCTGGAGAAGTGTGCTCTTCACGGATGATTCCCGGTTTCAACTGTACCGGGCAGATGACAGACAGCGTGTATGTCATCGTGTGGATAAGCGGTTTACTGATGTCAATGTTGTGGACAGAGTGCCTCATGGTGGCGGTGGAGTTATGGTATGAGCAGGCATAAGCTACAGACAATGAACACAATTGCATTTTATCGATGGCAATTTGAATGCACAGAGATACCGTGACGAGACCCTGAGGCCCATTGTCGTGCCATTCGACCGCCACCATCACCTCATGTTTCAGCATGATAATGCACAGCCCCATGTCACAAGGATCTGTACACAATTCCTGGAAGCTGAAAATGTCCCAGTTCTTCCATGGCCTGCATACTCACCAGACATGTCACCCATTGAGCATGTTTGGGATGCTCTGGATCGATGTGTACAACAGCGTGTTCCAGTTCCCGCCAATATCCAGCAACTTCGCACAGCCATTGAAGAGGAGTGGGACAACATTCCACAGGCCACAATCAACAGCCTGATCAACTGTATACGAAGGAGATGTGTCGCGGTGCTTGAGGTAGTGACTTGTTTTCTGATCCACGCCCCTACCTTTTAAAAAAAGGTATCTGTGACCAACAGATGCGTATTTGTATTCCCAGTCATGTGAAATCCATAGATTAGGGCCTAATGAATTTATTTCAATTGACTGATTTTCTTATATGACTTGTAACTCAGTCAAATCTTTGAAATTGATATATTTTGCGTTTATATTTTTGTTCACTGTAGCTATATTTTGTGGTAGTATCATAGATTTCAAACTAAAATCATAAATATGATTGTAAATTCCTTTATTTAATCTGTTGAGAAGTCAATATTTCCCACCCCTGGTGGACTCAACCTGGAGTAATGTTTATAGTGTGTGCCTCCCGAGTGGCGCAGTGGTCTAAGGCACTGCATCGCAGTGCTAGCTGTGCCACTAGAGATCCTGGTTCGAATCCAGGCTCTGTCGTAGCCGGCCGCGACCGGGAGACCCATGGGGTGGCGCACAGCGTCGTCCAGGGTAGGGGAGGGAATGGCCGGCAGGGATGTAGCTCAGTTGGCAGGGATGTAGCTCAGCATGGCGTTTGCAACCCCAGGGTTGTGGGTTCGATTCCCACGGGGGGCCAGTATGAAAAATTAAGTATAATGTATGCACTCACTAACTGTAAGTCGCTCTGGATGAGAGCGTCTGCTAAAATGTAATGTAAAATGTGCTGCTTTTGGTATAGCTCTATCTAAATTGAGATAACCAATTAGTGTTCTCAAGGGCAAGTAGTTTTAAAAGTGCAAGATCAGAGGCGACTAGGACAACTTATCTCAACAGCTTGCTATTATATAAATGTCACTGTTGATATGGCTGCTGTAATTAGGTGCAGGAGCTTTGATCTTGCTCCTGATATGGAGTTCATGCTTGAAAAGCACTGAAATGTACAGTGGTTTAACCTTTGTTTAGGAATTCCGTTTTTCATTGAAACGTGCTGGTCTCGTGATCAAGTGTGGAACTTTGGAATATTGTTGTGAGTGTGCATCTCTTTCATGTGACGTGTCACATGTTTCAAACATTTGCAGTATTTCCCAAGTCATGTAACCTATGGAATCATGTACACTGTAAAGGGGTTACTGTGAATTTAGCAGTAGCTTACAGGCAGCTCGGGGAAAAGTAAGATTCTGTGTTCCATACAGTATCAAAGCCGTCAATAAGGGCTGATCCCTGGTCGTGACCCTACTCTCCGAGGGTGTCTTGGGGGAGTGTGATTGTGGGATATTCAAAAAACACATATCAATTTCACACCACACACATACAGGTGTGAAACAAGACAAATATAAGCACCCCCTATTTGACCTTTTGAAGGTTGCCGTTGATAATGGCAGACCCTGGCTGTGACCCCACTCCCCGAGGGTGTCTCAGGGAGAGTTCAAATATGGAAAAAACACATTTCCAATTCACACATGCGTATTAATACACACTTGTACTTGTGTGAAATAGGACAAATATAAGCACCCGCCAAATTATTATTATTATTATTATTATTATTATTACATAGGATTCCCACAGTTGTTTCCAAAGTGATAAAATGGTGCTTGGTCATACTGATTTCAGAATCTCCCCTCCCCTCCCCTCCCCTCTTTCTCCTCCTCTCCTCTCTCTCCTCCTCTCCTCTCCTCTCCTCATGTTGCATCTCCTCAGATTTTACATAACTGAACCTTGACAATATGCAAAGTATTGCCAGCCAATGTGATCAGTTGTTAAGGTGGATTGTCATGAGTTTCTCAGTAAATACAGATGATTTGGCAGTACTATAACATCTATTCGTCTTTTGGCGAAGATTTTAGGTAATGCGCTCTCCCGAGTTGCTTTGTAAATTAGGCTGCTGTCTGAAATAATGTTACATAATGCTGTCATACCAAGCACTGGCATAGTGCTATAGCCTTGCATAACTGTATAGTAAAAATAAGATGGACAATAGTAATTGCAATCAACTTATAAAAAATATATTCAACTTATTAATACTTATTATTGCTTGTATAGTCCCTTTTATAGGTCGAGATGATTTAGAATCCTTTCATAAGCAAATGTCATGCTATAAAATAATGGCAAAAGGGTTATGACACATTTGGCAAAGCATGAGATTGAAGGACCTTGTATATCAGAGTTTTCCAAACTCGTCCTCACCCTAGCACTACACAGCTGATTCAAATAATCAAAGATTGATGGTAAGTTGGTTATTTGAATCAGCTGTGTAGTGCTAGGGCAAAAAACTAAATGTGCACCCAGGGTGGGGCCCAAGGACCGAGTTTGGGAAACCCTGTTTTATATCACCATATGTAGGATTTTGCTTATAAATGATTTGTGCAGCATCTATGCAGTGCTTAGAAAGACTTCATGAATGCTACAAAAAAAGCCTTATAAGTTGTTATTTGTTTAAAGTGGGACCTTGTGAGAAGGTCAAAGTAAGTGGGCAACTCTAGAGTATGGCCTACTTTACGGAACGTTTGCCACGATGGAGGCTGCCGTTTTAGGGTTGGGTCATGAAAAGGTGGGCAGTAAGCACCAACTCCCAGGTAAACATTCCCTTGATTTCCCAACCCCTCCCCTTGCTGCTGACGCAAAGTGTTTACTCCTAACAGGCTGTTCAGAACAGTGTGTTCTTCACACAAACACCAGGAGAAGGGACAGAAATGCCCAGAGGGCTGAAGCAGAGGACTTCATAAAAAACAAAATCTTGTTTGATTGTGCTGCTGAGAATGAGATTTATAGCAATATACTTTGCGCCCAACACATATTCTGTGGTGCCACACTTCTGTGCCTGTTGCGAAGTGGCATGCTTCCCACCTGAACTTGGCCCAGTAAACCTCTTGTAATGTGAAACGCACATAAAACAGTGTGTGATTTTGAAATGTGAAACCGATTTTATGCATTTTACTATTAAACTGTAATTGGGGCTGAAGCTTTATTCTCACCCAAGAAAACATGACATTGCTGTTTATGTCTGCATTAGTTGGCTTTTAAATTTGATCAAATGTAACTTAATAAATTACAGTAGCATCTATTTACTTTGCTAATTAGGGGTTCACAGCAAAACTGTGAAACCTATTGTTAATCTCAAATGTTCAAATAACTCAAGCATAGATTGGTAACTTTTTTTCTTCTAATTTGGCACACAGAAACTAGAGGCCATGAGTAACTTGGTCAAAAAGAATGGCACCGATTGGCCTATAGGTGCTGCTGTTAAAAGCAGTCTCACTTAAACCCTCATATCCGTTGCCCCGTTTGTATGTAGGCCCATTGTACATCTCTTAACTTAGTTTGAAAAAGCTAAGGGATTGTTAAGAGATGACTGAGTTGTTGATAAATCAGAACATTTTACCTGAACATTTAAATCCACTCCAAAATGGCAGATCAACTTGAATCTTTTTAGGGTCATCAAAGACGTTACCACCATGTTGAATTTAGCATTGATATCTTAAGAAATAAAGAAACAATTAACAATTCACTTTTATGACTATGTTAAGCTTATAAATAATCATTAAAAAACGTATTCTCATGGACTAAAAGTCAGATTCACTCCGAATTTGGTCTTTGGACTCATCACAATAGTCCCTTAAGAGTTTGAGAAAATAACATTGATGCATTCAAAGATGACCACACTATACCAGTAGATGCATATTAGCACTAATATGCTAAAATAGGCTAAGAACTACTTACAAAATAGTATTCTCATGAACCATAGGACCAAATGACACCAAATGTGGAATGTAAGCTCATGATATATATATTAACTTAGTAAGCTAACGGATCGGTCAAAAGATGGCTGAGTTATTGACAAATCAAAAATCAGATTTTACATGTCCATTTAAACCACTGTAAATCCACTCCACAGTGGCCTATCAACTTGAAACTTGTCATCGCTATCATGGACGTGCCTAAGATGAACCACAATGAATTTGGTATTTATATCTAAGAAAACAAGGAAACTATTAACAACTCATTCTTTGCATGTGTAACGCTAATGCTCAAAGTCATCTGCAATCATCTTCCCCTCATGAACCATATGTCCGATTCACTCCAGATTTTGTATTTATACTTATTACATCAGTCTTTAATGGAAATAATTGTTGCTACATTCAAAAAATTTCCACACTGTTCCTATAGATGCACGTTAGCACATTTGCTAATGCTAAAAATACTTTAAAAATCTTCTTCTCATGAACCATAAATCAGATTGACTCCAGATTTGGTAAGTAGACTCAATGAATTAGCCTGTAATGATTTTGAGAATGATTAGTTGCTGCATTCAAGCCATGCTACACCACTTGATAGCACCGTATCACACCATGGTTATAAGAACTGAACTGATGGACATGGGGCCATTAAATGTGGTTTGTAAACCTTATGTATATGTCCTTAGAAGCTGTGTGTACAGTTGATGTCGGAAGTTTACATACACTTAGGTTGGAGTCATTAAAACTTGTTTTTCAACCACTCCACACATTTCTTGTTAACAAACTATAGTTTTGGCAAGTCGGTTAGGACATCTACTTTCTGCATGACACAAGTAACTTTTCCAACAATTGTTTACAGACAGAATTTTTCACTTATAATTCACTGTCGCACAATTCCAGTGGGTCAGAGGTTTACATACACTAAGTTGACTGTGCCTTTAAACAGCTTAGAAAATTCCAGAAAATGATGTCATGGCTTTAGAAGCTTCTGATAGGCTAATTGACATCATTTGAACCAATTGGAGGTATACCTGTCGATGTATTTCAAGGCCTACCTTCAAACTCAGTGCCTCTTTGCTTGACATCATGGGGAAATCAAAATAAATCAGCCAAGACCTCAGAAGAAATATTGTAGACCTCCACAAGTCTGGTTCATCCTTGGGAGCAATTTCCAAATGCCTGAAGGTACCACGTTAATCTGTACAAACAATAGTACGCAAGTATAAACACCATGGGACCACGCAGCCATCATACTGCTCAGGAAGGAGACACGTTCTGTCTCCTAGAGATTAACGTACTTTAGTGCAAAAGGTCCAAATCAATCACAGAACAACAGCAAAGGACCTTGTGAAGATGCTGGAGGAAACAGTTACAAAAATATCAATTTCCACAGATAAAGATCGTACTTTTTGGAGAAAGGTCCTCTGGTCTGATTAAACAAAAATAGAACTGTTTGGCCATAATGACCATCGTTATATTTGGAGGAAAAAGGGGGACGCTTACAAGCCGAAGACCACCATCCCAACCGTGAAGCACGGGGGTGGCAGCATCATGATGTGGGGGTGCTTTGCAGCAGGAGGGACTGGTGCATTTCACAAAATAGATGGCATCATGAGGAAGGAAAATTATGTTGATATATTGAAGCATCATCTCAAGACATCAGTCAGGAAGTTAAAGCTTGGTCGCAAATGGGTCTTCCAAATGGACAATGACCCCAAGCATACTTCCAAAGTTGTGGCAAAATTGCTTAAGTACAACAAAGTGAAGGTATTGGAGTGGCCATCACAAAGCCCTGACCTCAATCCTATAGAAAATGTGTGGGCAGAACTGAAAAAGCGTGTGCGAGCAAGGAGGCCTACAAACCTGACTCAGTTACACCAGCTCTGTCAGGAGGAATGGGCCAAAATTCACCCAACCTATTGTGGGAAGCTTGTGGAAGGCTTCCCGAAACATTTGACCCAAGTTAAACAATTTAAAGGCAACGCTACCAAATACTAATTGAGTGTATGTAAACTTCTGACCCACTGGGAATGTGATGAAAGAAATAAAAGCTGAAGTAAATAATTATCTTTACTATTACTCTGACATTTCACATTCTTAAAATAAAGTGGTGATCCTAACTGACCTAAGACAGGGAATTTTTACTAGGATTAAATGTCAGGAATTGTGAAAACAGAGTTTAAATCTATTTGGCTGAGGTGTATGTAAACTTCCGACTTCAATGGTATATAAAATCACTGCAACCTTCGATAGCTGCACCAGACCAGTTGGAGGCACTATAAATGTCATTGGCACGGTGCGTAGGATATGGAGCTTCTCAAAGTTAGGGAGCGTGGTCGACAGTCAAACGGATTGGGAAGTAGGTCCCAAAGGGATCTTCCAAGTGTTGGAGGTGAGCAGTCATCACTGGTGTGAGACACTTATTGATGCTGTGTTTTCTGTTAGAAACATGCACAGCCGAGGAAAGGAGGCAAGGTTCGCTTTTGAAAGACTCTCCAATAAAAAAAAAATCATCTGAATCCACTGATTTGTTCACTCATCTGTAGAATAGTTTTGTATTTCCCCTGCATGCTTGCGTTCAGTTTCCCAAATTTGTCTGTTACATAGGCAAGGAGACACATTTTCTTTTCATTACACACATATCTGTGTGAATGTCAAACGTACATTGATAAATTGGATTGAAATATGCTAATGAAATGTGTCAGCGTCCCAAAACAACACAAAGTTGTTCCTGTATATTGATGCCCATTGTTGTGTTTGGCATAAACCCTTATAAACCGTTATAAAAGTTTATCATGGAAATGTTATCAAACAATAAAACATAACATAGCTATAGGTTGTAGTGCAGAAACATGATGCAAGACATTTTAACCTAAAAGGGTCTTCCTCTTGTGAAACACCTTACAAAAAGTCTTAATCAAGCTCTCTCTCTCTCTCTCTCGCTCGCTCTCGCTCTCGCTCTCTCTCTCTGAGGGGTTGATGGGGAAGTTCATGAGGGCACCACACAGTCAGGAAGTCCTGGAGTCAGGGAGACAGAGTACACACTAATCTCCTACTAAGACAGGAGATGACTGTCTAGAGATATCCCTTCAATATATTATTTAACATTTTGAGCCAAGCATGGCATCTAGCTTTAGGGCAATCTTTACAAAAAAATCTTTATCTTTAACTCTGCATTGTTGGAAAAGGACACGTAAGTAAGTATTTCACTGTTAATCTACACCTGTTGTTTACGAAACGTGACAAATAACATTTTATTTTATTTCATGCTGAGACTGATTTTTCAATTTAAAATGTATATCAACCAAAACCAATGACTGCTAAGTTAAACAAACCATACAACTCTATGCACAAGGGCTATCAATTTCCACTGAAATCTTTACAAAAATGTTCACATCATCAATGTTTTCTTTTGGTTATTTCCATTTGTGAAGTGCTCTCATCATGTGAATTGAGTTTTTTCTTATGGTTTGCACTAGGAGCTGATCGGAGTAAGTAAAGTAAGCCATACTTGATTTGGATAGGTTTAGCTAGATACATTACATTCATTCCCTGCTGTGTATTGAGTCACATGGGATTCATCTTGACGAAGAGTGGTGCCATGGCATGTGAATGTCAAAAGCAATCTGTTCCCATGCTCCCGGTTTTGTCTAGAAGGGATACAGCTTTTGTCAAAACTGACTTTTCGTTGCAGGTTTAGGAGAACTTACACAGCAGGTTAGGAGAATTAACTTAGCAGGTTAGGAGAATTAGGTTATATCAAATCAAATCAAATCGTATTTACCACATGCGCCGAATACAACAGGTGTAGACCTTACAGTGAAATGCTTACTTACAAGCCCTTAACCAACAATGCAGTAAAAAAAAAAGACAAGTAAAAAATAAAAATAGCAAATAATGAAAGAGCAGGAGTAAAATAAAATTACAGTAGGGAGGCTATATACAGGGGGTACCGGTACAGAGTCAATGTGCGGGGGCACCGGTTAGTCGAGGTAATTGAGGTAATATGTACATGTGGGTAGAGTTAAAGTGACTATGCATAAATAATAAACAGAGTAACAGCAGCGTAGTCCGGGGTAGCCATGATTAGCTGTTCAGGAGTCTTATGGTTTGGGGGTAGAAGCTGTCAAGAAGCCTTTTGGACCTAGACTTGGCGCTCCGATACCGCTTGCCGAAGCGCCAAGTTATGGTTGGGAAAAGGGTTAGGGTTAGCTAAAATGCCCCCCAAAAATTAACTTTTGACGTCAATTTGCCAAAAGCTGTATCCCTTCTAGCCGTGAACCATGCTCCCTTACTATAGGCAAATGAGGCTTGACATGTCGGGCTTACTATTGACTAAACAAGTGGAATTGTCCTCAAAGTAAACATGACAGGACTGTAACTGTAATTGGACGGCGTCGGGTGAGGTTGTGTCTCTCTCTGGCAGGAGGTAAGCTTGGCTTATATGGTGTCAAGTAAAGCTTAAACCATGTATTTAGATTGTAGGTAGGCATTGTAGGTAGTTTATCTAGGTAGTTATTGTAGGTTATTGTAGGTAATTATTGTAGGTAAGTATTGTATTCGGCTGAGCCCGGTGAAGCACGAGGCTAGCTAACTCACTACCTGGACCAATAAAGCTAGCTAGCTAGCGGGTAGCTACTGGTAACTATTAGCAACTGTGGATAGTTGTTTCCAATGTTATTTCACGCTTAAGAGTAACTGTAATTATGCCAGCTAGCTACCTACCATTCAGCTGTTTTTCGAACCTCATTATCTGAAGCGTTAACGTTAGGTAGTTAGTAGCTACTGTACTCATAATGTAGCTAGCTTGTTGCTACCTGGATAGCTAACTAAACAATAGCTGGAACGACCTAGCTTCAATATTTGGAGACGCTTTCTCTCCGTTGGGACAGACGCGAACTGGCTGAATCGATTCAGTGTCTAGCTTTGCACTTAACTGGCTAACAGTAGCTACTAAGGGTAAGTTATAATCTACATTTATTTTTGTTTTGTTTTTGCATACTGGTAACCAGAGTCGTTCAAGGGAATTCGGGACATGGGTGACTAGTTAACGTTAGCTTGGCTCTTTGTGTGTTCGTGCCATGGGAGGAGGGGTTGGTTCATTGGCAGAGAGCAATGGCTAGCTAGTATGCTAACTATTCTAGCTAACTAACTGGCTGAATAAGTTGACGACGTACTCACTCAAACTGTCAAAACTAACCCAAAACATTACACAACGTTAGACACAGACACGAATGATCTGCTTGGCGTGTTAACACACTGGTGGTTTGTTGTAACCGAGTATTGGTGCTAAACCGTGTTATTGGAGGCTGGCATGCTAGTTGGCTTTGGCGTCATAGGATTCGGTGCCTGGACGGTTTTCACGGAAGAATACTGTACCAAGTTAGCTAGCTGAATAAACTAAGTTAGAGTCTATTCTTAGAAAACATTGAACCACTGTAGTTTACAACAATTATAATTTCTATAGTGAAAGTTGGGAGAGGTATATTTGAGTGTTTCAGTGAAACGTAAGTGAGGGAGGCCCCGCTCTCTCGCTTTCCCAGATGTTTAGTTAATTTCATTCCGATCTCCTTTGCATTATTGTAGCCTTTTTCTGTAGCCTGTCAACTATGTGTCTGTCTATCCCTGTTCTCTCCTTTCTGCACAGGCCATACAAACGCTTCACACCACGTGGCTGTTGCCACTCTAATCTGATGGTCCCTGCGCGCATGAGCCACATGGAGTTCCAGGTCTCTGGCAGCCTCTGGAACTGCCATTCTGCGGCCAACAAGGCAGAGTTCATCTCAGCCTATGCTACCGTCCAGTCCCTCGACTTCTTGGTGCTGACGGAAACATGGATTACCACAGAAAACACTGCTACTCCTACTGCTCTTTCCTCGTCTGACCATGTGTTCTCGCATACCCCGAGAGCATCTGGTCAGCGGGGTGGTGGCACAGGAATCCTTATCTCTCCCAAGTGGACATTCTCTCTTTTTCCCCTGACCCATCTGTCTATCTCCTCATTTGAATTCCATGCTGTCACAGTCACTAGCCCATTCAAGCTTAACATCCTTGTCATTTATCGCCCTCCAGGTTCCCTTGGAGAGTTCATCAATGAGCTTGATGCCTTGATAAGTTCCTTTCCTGAGGATGGCTCACCCCTCACAGTTCTGGGTGACTTTAACCTCCCTACGTCTGCCTTTGACTCATTTCTCTCTGCCTCCTTCTTTCCACTCCTTTCCTCTTTTGACCTCACCCTCTCACTGTCCACCCCTACTCACAAGGCAGGCAATACGCTTGACCTCATCTTTACTAGATGCTGTTCTTCTACTAATCTCACTGCAACTCCCCTCCAAGTCTCCGACCACTACTTTGTATCCTTTTCTCTCTCGCTCTCCTTCAAACACTACTCACTCTGCCCCTACTCAGATGGTAATGTGCCATCGCAACCTTCACTCTCTCTCTCCCGCTACTCTCTCCTCTTCCATCCTATCATCTCTTCCCTCTGCTAAATCCTTCTCCCTCCGATCTCCTGATTCTGCCTCCTCAACCCTCCTCTCCTCCCTTTCTGCATCTTTTGACTCTCTATGTCCCCTATCCTCCCGGCCGGCTCGGTCCTCCCCTCCTGCTCTGTGGCTTGATGACTCATTGCGAGCTCACAGAAGAGGGCTCCGGGCAGCCGAGCGGAAATGGAGGAAAAGTAGACTCCCTGTGGACCTGTCATCTTTTCACTCCCTCCTCTCTACATTATCTTCCTCTGTTTCCGGTGCTAAAGCCACTTTCTACCACTCTAAATTTCAAGCCTCTGCCTCTAACCCTAGGAAGCTCTTTGCCACCTTCTCCTCCCTGCTGAATCCTCCTCCTCCTCCCACTCCCTCTTCCCTCTCTGTGGATGACTTCGTCAACCATTTTGAAAAGAAGGTTGACGACATCCGATCCTCATTTATTAAGTCAAATGACACCGCTGGTCCTGCTCACACTGCCCTACCCTATGCTTTGACTTCTTTCTCCCCTCTCTCTCCAGATGAAATCTTGCGACTTGTGACGGCCGGCCGCCCAACAACCTGCCCGCTTGACCCTATCCCCTCCTCTCTTCTCCAGACCATTTCCGGAGACCTTCTCCCTTACCTCACCTCGCTCATCAACTCATCCTTGACCGCTGGCCATGTCCCTTCCGTCTTCAAGAGAGCGAGAGTTGCACCCCTCCTCAAAAAACCTACACTCGATCCCTCCGATATCAACAACTACAGACAAGTATCCCTTCTTTCTTTTCTCTCCAAAACTCTTGAGCGTGCTGTCTCTAGCCAACTCTCCTGCTATCTCTCTCAGAATGACCTTCTTGATCCAAACCAGTCAGGTTTCAAGACTGGTCATTCAACTGAGACTGCTCTTCTCTGTGTCACGGAGGCTCTCCACACTGCTAAAGCTAACTCTCTCTCCTCTGCTCTTATCCTTCTAGACCTATCCGCTGCCTTTGATACTGTGAACCATCAGATTCTCCTCTCCACCCTCTCCGAGTTGGGCATCTCCGGCACTGCTCACTCTTGGATTGCGTCCTACCTGACAGGTCGCTCCTACCAGGTGGCGTGGCGAAAATCTGTCTCTGCACCACGTGCTCTCACCACTGGTGTCCCCCAGGGCTCAGTTCTAGGCCCTCTCCTATTCTCTCTATACACCAAGTCACTTGGCTCTGTCACATCCTCACATGGTCTCTCCTATCATTGCTACGCAGACGACACACAATTCATTTTCTCCTTTCCCCCTTCTGATAACCAGGTGGCGAATCGCATCTCTGCATGTCTGGCAGACATATCAGTGTGGATGTCGGATCACCACCTCAAGCTGAACCTCGGCAAGACGGAGCTGCTCTTCCTCCCGGGGAAGGACTACCCGCTCCATGATCTCGCCATCACGGTTGACAACTCCATTGTGTCCTCCTCCCAGAGTGCAAAGAACCTTGGCGTGACCCTGGACAACACCCTGTCGTTCTCCGCTAACATCAAAGCGGTGACCCGGTCCTGCAGGTTCATGCTCTACAGCATTCGCAGAGTACGACCCTACCTTACACAGAAAGCGGCACAGGTCCTAATCCAGGCACTTGTCATCTCCCGTCTGGATTACTGCAACTCGCTGATGGCTGGGCTCCCTGCCTGTGCCATTAAACCCCTACAACTTATCCAGATTGCTGCAGCCCATCTGGTGTTCGACCTTCCCAAGTCCTCTCATGTCACCCCGCTCCTCCGCACACTCCACTGGCTTCCAGTTGAGGCTCGCATCTACTACAAGACCATGGTGCTTGCCTACGGAGCTGTGAGGGGAACGGCACCTCCTTACCTTCAGGCTCTGATCAGACCCTACACCCAAACGAGGGCACTACGTTCATCCACCTCTGGCCTGCTAGCTCCCCTACCTCTTTACGGAAGCACAGTTCCCGCTCAGCCCAGTCAAAGCTATTTGCTGCTCTGGCACCCCAATGGTGGAACAAGCTCCCCCGCGACGCCAGGACAGCGGAGTCACTGACCACCTTCCGGAGACACTTGAAACCCTACCTCTTTAAGGAATACCTGGAATAGTATAAAGTAATCCTTCTACCCTCCCCCACCCCACCCATAAAAACATTTTTTGTAAATGGCAGGTTAAGGTACAGTTGTAGAATTTAATTTGAGCCAGTTTTCTACAGCAGGAAAATAATCCTGCAGCAACAGGAAATATGAAATATTATGTTGATTATAATTAATGGACATTTTTGTAGGGGTCGATACATTTTTGGTAAAGGAAAATCAAGTCTGAAATTTCAAAGTGGAAATTACAAAGTTTAGAAGCCTTTTTAAACCTAAAATACTCTACAAGTTTTACATTTCCTGCATTGTAGGAATGTTCTCATGCAACAGGGTGATCAAATTAAGATCCTACATCTGTAAATCAAGCTAATGCAGGTTTGGTTCCTAATGCAGTTAGTGAGTGTCATGTATTCTTCCGTCCCAGGGGAATATCTGTCCCAGAAGTATTTCAGTGAGCCTGTCCCTATGCTTTTTGATTCTCTCCCAAACGTTAAACTATCCTGTCTTGTGTATATGTATGTGTATGTATGTGTATGTATGTATGTGTGTATATATATATATATATATATATATATATATATTTGCGAGAATAAAAACATATGGGGGATTGGAAGTGATGCAGACAATTACATTGATGGAAGTTACAGTCTATCTGCAATATTAAAGCTGATCTACCCCCTAAGTAAAAAAAAAGAAAAAAAAAGAAATGATCCTGTCTTTTATATCAGCTGTCCTTTATTTGTCATACAGGCCTCGTAGTTTGTTCTCCCTTTCTTTCTCTGGGTCCCATGAACAAAACACTCCTTTTCTCCTTCATCACATGCCAAACCTATTAGGGTGGAGCTGTTGATTACTTTTTATGAGACACCTTGGAGCTTGTGTGTATTTTAGTCTTTTGTATACTAATATACTTAGGAGCCAACCATGTGTGAGCACAGGGGAACAAAAGACTTGTCTGTACCTGTGTCAGCTAATTTGTGCTGCTTCGTCCCGCAACAAGCCATTGTTTACAGACGGCTTGTTGTGGAAGCTTCCGTAGCCTGGTGTCCTTGATCAACCAAATCTAAACTATTCGGTTTCACCAAAATAACGTTTCCAGTCAACAGAGGAATATCCAATATCTCTAGGAACAATACTTACGATTTGACATGTTGAATGTCTCCTTTGCTATCAAATAAGCGTTTCCCATTTTCCGCCTGTGGGCTGCCATTGTAGTCCATTCTAGACCACGCAGTCATACGAGAGTAAGCTACAATGAAATCTCCCACTTCTACAGGCGGAAAATGGGAGATCCTGGATAAAAATGTGTTTTAAACATTATTTTGATAGCGAAGGACACATTCAACATGTCGAATCGTAAGTATTGTTCCTAGAGAGATTATTTTTGTGAAACCGAATAGTTTAGATTTGGTTGATCAAGGACGCCAGGCAATGGAAGCTTTCGCAACGAGCCGTCTGTAAACAATGGCTTGTTGCGGGACGAAGGAAAGTTGTGTGCAGATGGCATTGTATTTGTAAGCAATTTGGCGTTCATGGGAAGAATACGTGTGTTTGGCCCCCTTGCTTCTTTTGACTAGAAGGGGTTTCGGGGCGGTGTGGGTTCGATCATCTGGAGAATGTGCCATTTAATTGCACTTCCTTAGCCTGTCAAAAACAAAACAAAAATCCTACTTCTGCAAGTTCTCTTCTGCCTCTCTTGACCTCTATCACTAGATCTTTCTATACAGCACCATTATCTTTGGACTGCAGATTTCATTAACATGGACTCAATCCTAAATCCTGCCTTAGTAACATGGTGCACCTTTACAATAACATTGTTTCCCTTGCAATAACGGGTGGTGGGTAGCCTAGCGGTTAAGTTAAGAGTGTTGGGCCAGTAACCGTAAGGTTGCTGGTTTGAATCCCTGAGCCCACTAGGTGAATAATCTGTTGATGTGCCCTTGAGCAACGCACTTTATCCTAATTGCACCTGTATGTCGCTCTGGATAAGAGCATCTGCTAAATGTAATAATGCTATATCCTTTTGCAAAAAAAGAGAGTGAGGGAGCAGTGTGTACCTTATGAAAGTGCAGTTTAAGCGTTTGTGTACTGGCTGAGGTTGACTGAGGACAGGCTTCAAACTGGCTCATTCAATTTGGCACTGTCTCGAGCGGCAAGGCAAGCATCCAGTCCTTTCTACTGTACATAGAAATTAAAGGTACCTTGAAGAGAACAGTTATTTGCGTCCAGCTGAGTTTAACGTCTCTCTCTTTCTCTCTTTCTCTCTCTCTCTCTCTCTCTCTCTCTCTCTTTCTCTCTCTCTCTCTCTCTCTCTCTCTCTCTCTCTCTCTCTCTCTCTCTCTCTCTGTGTGTATATATGTGTGTATGATCTATATACACCTTAATTTAAAATCAAACTGTTTTGATATAAATAATGCTAAATGACGTAAATGTAAATGTAAATAATATAAATTAAATGCACATTATTTCCAGGTCAGAGGAGTGGAAGTAGGCCAAGTGTTGATTAAAGCTTGGGGAGAAGGGGCGGAGATTCCGATGCCTAGACCTGCCTTACTCTATATTGCAAAACTTTGGGATTCAGGTATGATTCAGGTGTGATTCAGGTGTGATTCAGGTATAATTCAGGTGTGATTCCAGTGGTATGTGTCTAAGCTTTTCAGTTATGTGTCATTGTACAGTTTCCCCCAGATACGTTTCCCTGATTGTCAGCTAGTTTCCTTGCCCCTTTGACATTCACCTCTCAACATAACTCTTCCTTTTGTCTGACATTTACACAAGTGGCTACAAGTGGTTTAAACAAATATCACTGCACTTGAGTAGTGTGTGTGTGTGTGTGTGTGTGTTTGTGTCCATGTATACATTTGCATGCGTGTGTGTGTACTGTGTGTGGAGAGAGAGATTGTGTGTGCATGTGCTTTTGTGAGCATGTGCGTGAAGCATGTGCGTGTGTGGGGGGCGTGTGTGTTAGGATTTATATGCACCCACCCACACACACAGACACACACACACACACACACCACACACACACACACACACACACACACACACACACACACACACACACACACACACAGGGTTTCGAGGAGGATAAAAGCAGTCAGGCCAAATATGGCTGTGCTGTAGTGGGCGGGCTGCCAGGGTGTCAGTGTGGTAGTAAAGACCACACACTCCGTCCCAGCGGAGTTAAAATGGAGAGTGGTGGAGTGTTGGCGTCACAGGGATTTAAGGAGTCTATCGACTTTTAAGGAGAGGGTCACTGAACCACTTATTACCTACTTCTAACAAGCCCCGCTGTGCAGTGCAACTCTACAAGGACTGGTGGAAAGAAAGAAAGCTCATTCTTCCTCTGTCTTTGTTAAACTGTGCAAGGATATAAACAACAGAGGAGGCTGGTGAAGGGAGGACGGCTCATAATAATGAATGGAACGGGTATCAAACACATGGAAAGCAGGTGTTTGATGTGCTTGAGGCCATTCCATTCCATTCACTCCATTACTTTTGAGCCCATGTTCCCCATTTAGAGTGCCACCAGCAACCACTTATAAACAAAAATAGGGGACACATTTGAAGAACTATTCCACTGGGGTATCTTATTTCCAGAGAACCCATCTTTAAATTGGTAAATGAATGAAACAGGATGCTAGTTAATCCGAGGTTATTGACCCATATAACCCTGGCTTAGTCGTTGTGCTTGTGCTAAGCTGTGATACGACTAAAACTCCCCTCGAGCCCTCAGAAGGTAACGTTGATGTTATGCTCATTTGTCAAACGTAGTAGCCACCTGAATCCATGTTACCTCAGATCTCAGCTGGAATGGCAGGCAGCTTTGAGCTGAGATAGCCTTTGTTGTCTGGGTCTGAGTTGCATCCCTGTCGATGCATGGTGAGTCCAGCAGTTTATTTCAAGCTGAACTTTGAAGAAAGGGAGAGCCCTTGAAGACCTGTTTCTAAATATGGCCAGTGTGGGGAACCTTTACACACGCACCCTTTACACAGCTCCTCTGCTATCGACCACCAGGTCGCCTGCTGAAGTGTCTGACGTGATCCTGCAGCTTCTTTAAAGGCTCCTTTGGTCTTGGTCACATGACGGGGGCTTGAAAGAGTGATGACGGGAGTCTGGGGATGTTTGAGAATAAAACACAGCTGTCCGAGTGTGTGTCTTGGGGGGGGATTTGTGTGTGTAAAACTACTTTAGCATGTGTATTTGAGGGAGGTGGTGTGTGTGTGTGTGTGTGTGTGTGTGTGACCATTTACAGACTGGAGGGCGACTGTGTGTGTGTTTATAGTCCAGAGACAGAAGTACACTATATATACAAAGTATGTGGACACCCCTTCAAATTAGTGGATTCGGCTATTTCAGCCACACCCGTTGCTGACAGATGTATAAAATCGAGCACACAGCCATGCAACCTCCATAGACAAACATTGGCAGTAGAATGGCCTTACTGAAGAGCTCAGTGACTTTCAACGTGACACCATCATAGATTGGCACCTTTCCAACAAGTCAGTTCGTAAAATTTCTGCCCTGCTAGAACTTCCCCGGTCAACTGTAAGTGCTGGTATTGTGAAGTGGAAACGTTTAGGAGCAACAACGGCTCAGCCACGGAGTGGTAGGCCACACAAGCTCACAGAGCTGAAGTGCGTAGCGCGTAAAAATCGTCTGTCCTCGGTTGCAACACTCACTACCGAGTTCCAAACTGCCTCTGGAAGTAACTTCAGCACAATAACTGTTTGTCGGGAGCTTCATGAAATGGGTTTCCATGGCCGAGCAGCTGCACACAAGCCTAAGATCATCATGCGTAATGCCAAGCGTCGGCTGCAATGGTGTAAAGTTCGCCACCACTGGTCTCTGGAGCAGTGGAAACACATTTTCTAGAGTGATGATTCACACTTCATCATCTGGCAGTCCGACGGACTAATCTGGGTTTGGCGGATGCCAGCAGAACGCTACCTGCCCCAATGCATAGTGCTAACTGTCAAGTTTGGTGGAGGAG
This sequence comes from Coregonus lavaretus, assembly GCF_964263955.1. NCBI lineage: Eukaryota > Metazoa > Chordata > Actinopteri > Salmoniformes > Salmonidae > Coregonus > Coregonus lavaretus. The sequence goes on from NC_140008.1 coordinate 11,221,120, forward strand.
GAATAATGGTCTGGGGCTGTTTTTCATGGTTTGGGCTAGGCCCCTTAGTTCCAGTGAAGGGAAATCTTAACACTACAGCATACAATGGCCTTCTAGACGATTCTGTGCTTCCAACTTTGTGACAACGGTTTGGGGAAGGGCCTTTCCTGTTTCAGCATGACAATGCCACCGTGAACAACGCGAGGTCCATACAGAAATGGTTTGTCGAGATCGGTGTGGAAGAACTTGACTGGCCTGCACAGAGCTCTGACCTCAACCCCATCGAACACCTTTGGGATGAATTGGAATGCCGACTGCGAGCAAGGCCTAAATGCCCAACATCAGTGCCCGACCTCACTAATGCTCTTGTGACTGAATGTAAGCAAGTCCCTGCAGCAATGTTCCAACATTTAGTGGAAAGCCTTCCCAGAAGAGATGAGGCTGTTATAGCAGCAAAGGGGGGACCAACTCCATTTTAATGCCCATGATTTTGGAATGAGATGTTCGACAAGCAGGTGTCCACATACTTTTGGTCATGTAGTGTATCTATAAAGGACCCACCTCTTTATGACCTGTGTATGGCTCCCTCAGAGTCCCTTCCATCTCCTAATTAAATTAAAATGCACCTCTTTCACCTGTCAGTATATCAGTGCACTTATTCTTATATGTAGCATAAAAGCTCAGATTAACCCACCCCTGATACCATCATGACCTCTCCTTGACATGCATGTTCCTGTGGGATGAAATGTAATGTCTGATCCTGGGGGGAAAAGAGCTTTACAGAGATTTCACTCCTTTAATCTGAGGTAAGACAAAGAACGCTAGTGTTCCCACTTATCAGCTATCAATGCTAGCATGCTATAGAATCCTCTTGGTGTAATGATTTCCAGAGAGAGTGAGCAGAGGGGGAATGGGATGCTTCAACCTGCCGGTGACCTTCGTCAGGAAGGGGTCAGGGGTTCATTGTCCTGCAGGTCACCTCTGCTGTTGTTGTCGCCTTGGCAGGCGCATTTCTGACAGACGGATGTTCCCCGATTTATAGAAAAATGATTACACAGTCCGCCATAGATTGGAAAGTGAAAGTACTACAGTGAATGTTTAATTTAAATAATGCCCCTGGACTAACTCTCTCGAGTAGAAATCATAGATGAGGCTTTAGTTTGATGGCAAAAAGGTTTGAAGGTGATCGATTGGAAGGTGATCGGTTGGAAGGTGATCGGGAAGGGTCAGAGTGCTGTTGGTCAGATGTAGCCAGCTGTTCCTTTTCTGTTTCAGCCTCTGCTCCTCCTCCTCCTCCTCTTCCTGCCCCTTACTCTTCACAGGAAGTTATCATGTCTGTAGCAGCTGGGGCATACTAAGAAATGCAAACAATGGGGCTGGAGCAAACACAGACACAATTCAGAGATACTGCACGGCGAGTGTGTGTAAACTTGGCAGCAGGGTCCAAAGTGGCAGCGTGTTTGTGAAGGATGCTTAAAGAGTTACAGATGAGCAGGCAGGGGATGTCTGGGAGGAACACACAGAACTCTGAGAAGCTGTCTGTTCTAGTCTCTGTCACTCTCTGTTTCCCCCGTCTGTTGGTTCCTGTCTGGGACTGTCTCTCCTTGTGTCTCTGTGGTAGTTTCTGTAATTGATATATCATTGACGAAATCGATCCGTGTGGTCTTTTTTAGCCTTTTCTGTGTGTGTGTGCGTGCGTGCATGTGTGTGTGCTTGTGCCCTTGAGTGTGTGTGTGTGCACACATGCGTGCGTGTGTGTATTTCTGCATCTAAGTATCTTTGACTGTCTCTTTCCCTGTTCCCTGTACTCTGCATCTACGTCGCAGACATTGTGTTGTCTGTGTGCTGTAATTGGGCCTGTGTTTATGATGTTTTTTTCCACTATGAGGAGACTGCTGATGTGGCAGCTCAGCCTACCCGAGGACCAGACACAGGAAATACTCTAATTAGCACATAGCCTCTGAAATATGATTTACAGATGCCGTATCGTATTTTGATCATCCTGTTTTAAAAGGATTCCAAAGTTTGTAATATCAACTTTAACATATCTGACTTGATTTGCCCTAATGAAAAATGTATCAACCCCTACAAAAAATGTCCATTCATTATAATCCACATAACAATTCAAATGTCCTGTCACTGCAGGATTCTTTTGTGAAAGTGGCTTAAATTAAGATCCAACATTTGCACTAACATTCTGCCACTGCACTAAAGAAACTCAGTTTAGAACATAATATAGGTACATTCAAAAGAATAAAGTCATATACTGAGGGGTCTCTATATTTGCTTGCAAAGACGATCCAACACTAAATATAATTTCCATAATGGGAGCATAGATAACCTTCTCTTCAGAATGTCATTTGGTGTAGCCTGAGCTCGAAGAGCAAGTCATCTGACAGAGTAATTAAAACCAGATTGCCTCCTCTAACAGACACACACACACACACACACATTCCAAGCATCTCCCTCAGGTTGTTAACCTCATTGTGCGTATCATTCCAAGCTGTGCACACTGAGGGAGTTGTCACGTTCCCTCCAGTCACCAGTGAGGTGTGAGTCTGAGGTAACAGGAGCATGTCAGAACCCATACCACGGAGGCTTTGGGCAGACACCACAGAGAATAGGGAATATAGAACTATTTGATCAAAACAAGATCAATTGGGAATAATGGATCATCTAAAATCTATCAATAATTTACCAAGGTGGTAGATGGATTCCTAAGCACAGTTTAATTTTTTGCTCACCTCAAATTAATTCTGGGTCAAACTACGTATCTGCATATTACAGTGCTGAAAACAGCCCAGTATCAGAATAAAAACTATATTTACATGCAAATGCAGAATTTGGTGGACAGGCTCTAGAAGAGCAATTTTTTAGTTGCATAATCCATTTACAATGAATCCAAATTAAATATAAAATACAATTTTATATTTTAGCCCCAATCCAACTTTCCATTCATATCTAATCTCCCTGTTGCCTAACTAATATACTGTGTGGGACCGTTTAACAACTTTTGCCTGGCCTATGTTGATTGTGGTCTAGATACATTCAAAACTCCTTTGACGCAATCTCCACAGATTATGCAATCTCTATTGCACTCCACACTGCCCTTTCCCACTTGGACAAAAGGAACACATATGTGAGAATGCTGTTCTTTGAGGACAGCTTAGCGTTCAACACCATAATGCCCTCGAAGCTCATCACTAAGCTCCCTGGGACTGAACACCTCCCTCTGCAACTAGATCCTGGACATACTGATGGGCCACCCCAGGTGGTGAGGGTAGGCAACAACACATCCGCCACGCTGACCCTCAATACGGGGGCTCCTCAGGGGTGCATGCTGAGTCCCCTCCTGTACTCCCTGTTCACCCACGACCGCGTGGCCGCGCACGACTCCAACACCATCATTAAGTTTGCCAACAACACGACAGTGGTAGGCCAGATCACCGATGACGATGAGACAGCCTAGAGGGAGGAGGTCAGAGACCTGGCAGTGTGGTGCCAGGACAACAACATCTCCCTCAACATCACTAAGACAAAGGAGCTGATCGTGAACTACAGGAAACAGAGGACCGAGCTCGACCCCATTCACATGGACGGGGCTGTAGTGGAGCGGGTCGAGAGTTTCAAGTTCCCCAGTGTCCACATCACTAAGGATGTATTATGGTCGAAACACACCAACACAGTTGTGAAGAGGTCACGACAATGTCTCTCCCCCCTCAGGAGGCTGAAAAGATTTGGCATGGGCCCTCACATCTTCAAAGTTCTACAGCTGCACCATCGAGAGCATCTTGACTGGCTGCATCACCGCTTGGTATGGCAACTGCATGGCATCCGACCAACAGGACCCTGAACAGCTTCTACCCCCAAGCCACAAGACTTATAAACAAGACTGCTAAATAGATAATCAAATGGCTACAAGCACTACCTGCATTGACCCTTTTTTGCTCTAACTCTATGCACACACACTGGACTCTACCCACACACTCACAAATACTTACACTGACACCCCAACACATATACACACACACACACACACACACTTTCACACTCACCACATACACTGCTGCTAGTCACTTTACCCCTACCTACAGTACCAGTCAAAAGTTTGGACACATGTACTCATTCAAGGGTTTTTCTTTATTTTTACTATTTTCTACATTGTAGAATAATAGTGAAGACATCAAAACTATGAAATAACACATATGGAATCATGTAGTAACCAAAAAAGTGTTAAACAAATCAAAATATATTTTAGATTTTAGATTCCTAGAAGTAGCCACCCTCTGCCTTGATGACAGCTTCGCACACTCTTTGCATTCTCTCAACCAGCTTCACTTGGAATGCTTTTCCAACAGTCTTGAAGGAGTTCCCACATATGCTGAGCACTTGTTGGCTGCTTTTCCTTCACTCTGCGGTCCAATTCATCCCAAACCATCTCAATTGGGTTGAGGTTGGGTGATTGTGGAGGCCAGATCATATGATGCAGCACTCCATTACTCTCCTTCTTGGTCAAACAGCACTTACACAGCCTGTTGAAAAACAAATGATAGTCCCACTAAGCGCAAACCAAATGGGATTGCGTATCACTGCAGAATGCTGTGGTAGACATGCTGGTTAAGTGTGCCTTGAATTCTAAATAAATCACTGACAGTGTCACCAGCAAAGCACCCCCACACCATCACACCTCCTCCTCAATGCTTCACGGTGGGAACCACACGTGGAGATCATCCGTTCACCTACTCTCTGTCTCACAAAGACACGGCGGTTGGAACCAAAAATCTCATAATTGGACTTATCAGACCAAAGGACAGGCTTCCACCGGTCTAATGTCCAATCCTCGTGTTTCTTGGCCCAAGCAAGTCTCTTCTTCTTATTGGTGTCCTTTAGTAGTGGTTTCTTTGCAGCAATTCAACCATGAAGGCCTGATTCACAACGTCTCCTCTGAACAGTTGATGTTGAGATGTGTCTGTTACTTGAACTCTGAAGCATTTATTTGGGCTTCAATTTCTGAGGCTGGTAACTCTAATGAACTTATCCTCTGCAGCAGAGGTAACTCTGGGTCTTCCTTTCCTGTGGCGGTCCTCATGAGAGCCAGTTTTATCATAGCTCTTGATGGTTTTTGCGACTGCACTTGAAGAAACTTTCAAAGTTCTTGAAATGTTCTGTATTGACTGACCTTCATGTCTTAAAGTAATGATGGACTGTCATTTCTCTTTGCTTATTTGAGCTGTTCTTGCCATAATATGGACTTGGTCTTTTACCAAATAGGGCTATCTTCTGTATACCACCCCTACCTTGTCACAACACAACTGATTGGCTCAAACGCATTAAGAAGGAAAGAAATTCCACAAATTAACTTTTAACAAGGCACACCTGTTAATTGAAACACATTCCAGGTGACTACCTCATGAAGCTGGTTGAGAGAATGCCAAACGTGTGAAAAGCTGTCATCAAGGCAAAGGGTGGCTACTTTGAAGAATCTCAAATATAAAATATATTTTGATTTGTTTAACACTATTTTTGTTACTACATGTTTCCATATGTGTTATTTCATAGTTTTGATGTCTTCACTATTATTCTACAATGTAGAAAGTAGTAAAAAATAAAGAAAAACCTTTGAATGAGTAGGTGTGTCCAAACTTTTGACTGGTACTGTATATGAACAGTACATAGCTACCACAATTACCTCGTACCCCTGCACATCGACTCGGTACTGGTACTCCCTGTATATAGCCATGTTATTTTTACTCATTATTTTCATTCATTATTCACTGTGTCACTATATATATATATATATATATATATATATATATATATATATATATATATATATATATATATATATATATATATATATATATATATATATATATATATATATAACTACCGTTCCAAAGTTTGGGGTCACTTAGAAATGTCCTTGTTTTCAAAAGAAAAACTATTTTTTTGTACATTAAAATAACATTGAATTGATCAGAAATACAGTGTAGACATTGTTAATGTCGTAAATGGCTATTGTAGCTAGAAACTGCTGTTTTTTATGGAATATCTACATATGCGTACAGAGGTCCATTATCAGCAACCATCAGTCCTGTGTTCCAATGGCACGTTGTGTTTGCTAATCCAAGTTATCATTTTAAAAGGCTAATTGATCATTAGAAAATCCTTTTGCAATTATGTTAGCACAGCTGAAAACTGTTGTGCTGATTAAAGAAGCAATAAAACTGTTCTTCTTGAGACTAGTTGAATATCTGAAGCATCAGCAATTGTGGGTTCGATTACAGGCTCAAAATGGCCAGAAACAAATAACTTTCTTCTGAAACTTGTCAGTCTATTCTTGTTCTAAGAAATGAAGGCTATTCCATGCGAGTAATTGCCAAGAAACTGAAGACCTCGTACAACGCTGTGTACTACTCCCTTCACAGAACAGCGCAAACTGGCTCTAACCAGAATAGAAAGAGGAGTGGGAGGCCCCGGTGCACAACTGAGCAAGAGGACAAAAACATTAGAGTGTCTAGTTTGAGAAACAGACGCCTCACAGGTCCTCAACTGGCAGCTTCATTAAATAGTACCCGCAAAACACCAGTCTCAACATCAACAGTGGAGAGGTGACTCCGGGATGCTGACCTTCTAGGCAGAGTTGCAAAGAAAAATACACATCTCAGACTGGCCAATAAAAATTAAATATTAAGATGGGCAGTCTGAGATATGGCTTTTTCTTTGCAACTCTGCCTAGAAGGTCAGCATCCCGGAGTTGCCTCTTCACTGTTGACGTTGAGACTGGTGTTTTGTGGGTACTATTTAATGAAGCTGCCAGTTGAGGACCTGTGAGGCGCCTGTTTCTCAAACCAGACAGTAATGTATTTGTCCTCTTGCTCAGTTGTGCACCAGGGCCTCCCACTCCTCTTTCTATTCTGGTTAGAGCCAGTTTGCGCTGTTCTGTGAAGGGAGTAGTACACAGCGTTGTAACAGATCTTCAGTTTCTTGGCAATTTCTCGCATTGAATAGCCTTCATTTCTCAGAACAAGAATAGACTGACGAGTTTCAGAAGAAAGTTATTTGTTTCTGGCCATTTTGAGCCTGTAATCGAACCCATAATTGCTGCACCAGATACTAAACTAGTCTCAAGAAGGCCAGTTTTATTGCTTCTTTAATCAGCACAACAGTTTTCAGCTGTTCTAACATAATTGCAAAAGGGTTTTCTAATGATCAATTAGCCTTTTAAAATGATAAACTTGGATTAGCAAACACAACGTGCCATTGGAACACAGGACTGATGGTTGCTGATAATGGGCCTCTGTACGCCAATGTAGATATTCCATTAAAAATCAGCCATTTCCAGCTACAATAGCCATTTACAACATTAACAATGTCTGCACTGTATTTCTGATCAATTTGATGTTATTTTAATGGACAAAAAAATTGCTTTTCTTTCGAAAACAAGGACATTTCTAAGTGACCCCAAACTTTTGAACGGTAGTGTATATATATATATTAATCTTATCTTTAACCCTGCATTGTTGGAAAAGGACCTGTAAGTATTCCACTGTTAGTCTACACCTGTTGTCTACGAATCATGTGACAAAAATGTATTTTATTTGAAACCAACTATGGTGTATGGTCTGGGCAGGGCAGGTGAAATTAAAATTCCAATAATTCTGCAATTGATGGAATGTGGATATGGTGTAGGTGAGGCCTGAGAAAGGCGCTTTTGGTCGACCACCAGATGTGTCTCGTTCTGACTATATTATCCAGTCTAACTTTGTTTTGGTTTTAGTTTCAGATGGAACAGGGTTTCCCATGAGCTGTCATGGTTTATCATTGCTTATATCGGAGCAAAACAGTCTCCAAAATGTCCATATGTGTCTTTGTTTTGTGGCGTGGGGCCTGAGAATCGTAAACAACATTGCGCTGACAGGGTGAATGGTTAGGAGCCGATGTGGTGAATCAGGCAAAAATACACTTATCTGTAAAAACGTTGAATTCCTTTGGTTAGCCACATTGCCTCCTTCTCTGAGATCAGAACCATTTGTTTTGGGGAGGATTCCATGCTAAGAACTGATTTCTCCTGTGGTGAGCTGCCTCACAGCACCTGCAAGGAGTTAGGAGATCAAAGCGTTCTCCGACGCAGGCATCCCAGAATCCCTTGCCCTCGGCCTCCTCACTCCCAGCTCTCCAGTGTTATTGTTTTGGCTGAGGCAGGGCCATCATCATGTGACCTGTCGTATTATGTCTGGGTGCCCCGCTGAATCTAGGTCACTACTGCCTTCCTCCTTTCTACTCACCCCTCCCACCTCTGAATCTCTGTGCGCCACAAAAAAAGCACTCAGTCCTCTTGGTAATATCTCGACTTTCACTGGGATTGATTTGGCCACTCGCTTTTCTTATGGCAGCGAGGCATTTATCAGGGTTTAAGCAGATAGAACGCTCTAGGGGAAATGGAGAAGGAGACACAGAGAAAGAAAGAAAGAAAGAAAGAAAGAAAGAAAGAAAGAAAGAAAGAAAGAAAGAAAGAAAGAAAGTAAGAAAGAAAGAAAGAAAGAAAGAAAGAAAGAAAGAAAGAAAGAAAGAAAGAAAGAAAGAAAGAAAGAAAGAAAGCAAGAGGGATGGGGGATTAGCATGTACCTTTCTGACAGGAAGAACATTTTCTTTCTTTCTGTAATTTGGTGTATTTGGGTGTATGTGGTTAGGGATTAGTTGTCTATTAGAAATTCTGCATATGACTCCTTTTCTCAGCATGGCATTACCATAAATCCTGCAAACTGTACATTCTCCATAGGCCATACAACTGACAGTGGCTGTTCTGCCTCCTTGCTCTGCCTCGCCCCACAGACCCTCTGACAGTTACCTGTCACAGTGTCAGATGCCTCACATACAGATAGAATAGGTGGAACAGATATTTTTCTATAACAAAACCATTTCACTGACCCATAAAAATTAGGGCTCAGTACAATTGTATATTTTTGCATGAAAACAAAATTCCCAAATTCACCAAAAGTATGACTATGGGTCCAAAGCCACATAAGATGGAACTCTGCCACCTGTGGAAATGTTCATTCTACTCAATCCATTTCATCTGGGGAACATATGCATGTTCTTCTGTTCTAAGTAATAATGGAATACTTTGTCTCCTCAGTATATTCAGCTGTTGGTTAATTGACAGATAGAAGGGTGATCCTGAACATTGTGTCAGAGAAAGAGAACATAGTAGTATATTATTTACTACATAGCTGGTACTGTAGTCAGAGAGATAATTCAAATAGCGAATAATAGACTATATTGTTGGTAATTCTATTCAAACACATTATATTAATGAATGATATATTATACATTTGTGATACATTTTTCTTAATCTTTTTTTCCTTCACTTTCCTGATGAATACTAACGCAAAGTAAAAAAGGTATGTTTTAATTAACATTTATTAAATTGCCTGATCCTTATTCAAGTTAATTTCCTTTTTAAATTTGATATCACAAATGTGACTCCAACTTTAATTAAAGGAAATATTAAAATGGTGATGTACATGTAGATTAGCCTGACTGACGCAACCCACGTGACTCACAGAGCAGGAAGAGCTGTGACACACTGGAGGACTGTGACACTCTGGCTCCAGGACTTTTGTATTTGAGCCAGGGTGTATTGTGTTTTGTTGGGTTTTGGGTGATTTTCTATGGTTGCATTTCTGTCACGTTTATTTCTAGGTTTGGTCATTGACTCCCAATCGGAGGTAACGAGTGTCAGCTGTCGGCTCGTTATCTCTGATTGGGAGCCATATTTATACTGTGTGTTTTCTCTTGGGTGTTGTGGGTTTTTGTTCCAGGTTCAGTCATAGTCACTGTAGGACTTCACTATCGTCATTTGTTTGTTGTTTTCGTGGTTGCTTTTATTTAAATAAAGTCATCATGTTCACTCCACGCGCTGCGTATTGGTCCGCTTCCTCAGACGATCGTGACAGAAAAACCCACCAAAGAAAGACCAAGCAGCGTGTCCAGGAGCAAGGAGACTGGACATGGGAGGAAGCGCCGGGCAAGGAGATAGAGAGGCTGGCGATGGCCCAGGTGGGCACATCGTGGTCCTGGGAGGACATGCTCGGAGGCAAGGGACCTTGGGGAAGGATCAAGGCCCTGGCGAGAGAGGAGCAACGGCGGCAGCAGGGCCATCGTCGGAGGGTCGTGAGTCAACCCCAGAAAATTTTTAGGGGGGGGCACACGGCATGGACGACGGGGCTGACGGAGGAGAAAAGGGGGAGTATCCAGGAGGCCACCAGGCCAGGGGTACACCGCCCTGTATGTCCTGTGCGGATGCCTCACACAGAGTGTGTGAGGGTAGGCATTCAGCCAGGACAGGGTGGTGTCCGCTGTTCGCTCCAGGCCTCCTATCCGTCTCCACAGCCCGGTCCGGCCTGTTCCTGCCACCCGCACCAAGTCTACGGTGTGCGTCGCCAGCCCGGTCCGGCCTGTTCCTGCCACCCGCACCAAGTCTACGGTGTGCGTCGCCAGCCCGGTCCGGCCTGTTCCTGCCACCCGCACCAAGTCTACGGTGCGCGTCGCTCGGCCAGAGTCTGCCGTCTGCCCAACGGCGCCTGAACTGCCCGTCTGCCCAACGGCGCCTGAACTGCCCGTCTGCCCAACGGCGCTTGAACTGCCCGTCTGCCCAACGGCGCCTGAACTGCCTGTCTGCCCAACGCCGTCTGAACTGTCCGTCTGCCAAGCGCTGCATAAGCCGCCCGTCTGCCATGAGCCTTCAGAGCCGTCCGCCAGACCGGAGCCGCTAGAGCCTTCCGCCAGACAGGATCAGCCAGAGCCTTCCGCCAGACAGGATCAGCCAGAGCCTTCCGCCAGACAGGATCAGCCAGAGCCTTCCGCCAGACAGGATCAGCCAGAGCCTTCCGCCAGACAGGATCAGCCAGAGCCTTCCGCCAGACAGGATCAGCCAGAGCCTTCCGCCAGACAGGATCAGCCAGATCCGTCAGCCAGCCATGAGCAGCCAGATCCGTCAGCCAGCCATGAGCAGCCAGATCCGTCAGCCAGCCATGAGCAGCCAGATCCGTCGGCCAGCCATGAGCAGCCAGATCCGTCGGCCAGCCATGAGCAGCCAGATCCGTCAGCCAGCCATGAGCAGCCAGATCCGTCAGCCAGCCATGAGCAGCCAGATCCGTCGGCCAGCCATGAGCAGCCAGATCCGTCGGCCAGCCATGAGCAGCCAGATCCGTCGGCCAGCCATGAGCAGCCAGATCCGTCGGCCAGCCATGAGCAGCCAGATCCGTCGGCCAGCCATGAGCAGCCAGATCTGTCAGCCAGCCATGAGCAGCCAGATCCTTCAGCCAGCCATGAGCCGTCCAGCCAGGATCCGCCAGAGCCGTCCAGCCAGGACCCGCCAGAGCCAGCCAGCCAGGATCCGCCAGTGAGTCCGGTGCTGTCCCTTAGCCCGGTGCTGCCCCTTATCCTGGTGCTGCCCCTTAGTCCGGTACTGCCCCTTAGTCCGGTGCTGCCCCTTAGTCCGGTGCTGCCCGTTAGTCCGGTGCCGCCCCTTAATCCAGTGGGGTTTAGTTGGGGGGTGGTCATGTGGAGGAGGCTACGGAGGCGGATAGTGACTAAGGTGGGGTGGGGACCACGACCAGGGCCAGAACCGCCACCGTGGACAGACGCCCACCCAGACCCTCCCCTAGACTGTATGCTGGTGCGCCCGGAGTTCGCACCTTTAGGGGGGGGGGTACTGTGACACTCTGGCTCCAGGACTTTTGTATTTGAGCCAGGGTGTATTGTGTTTTGTTGGGTTTTGGGTGATTTTCTATGGTTGCATTTCTGTCACGTTTATTTCTAGGTTTGGTCATTGACTCCCAATCGGAGGTAACGAGTGTCAGCTGTCGGCTCGTTATCTCTGATTGGGAGCCATATTTATACTGTGTGTTTTCTCTTGGGTGTTGTGGGTTTTTGTTCCAGGTTCAGTCATAGTCACTGTAGGACTTCACTATCGTCATTTGTTTGTTGTTTTCGTGGTTGCTTTTATTTAAATAAAGTCATCATGTTCACTCCACGCGCTGCGTATTGGTCCGCTTCCTCAGACGATCGTGACAAGGACTTCCAGAGTTAGGTGTTAGCCAGACTACATTTAGTTGTCGCTAAGGGGGAGATCAAGGATATTGGTGGGGGTGAGAGGGGGGAGGAACGCCAAACCCCATGCCCCCACCTCCTCCCCCATCCTCCCCCCACCCCAGAGGGAATTAAATGTGACACCACCATGGTGAAAGCTGTCAACTTCACATTGCCTATCAAGCTGTCAGCTTATAAATAAACATGACAACATTTACCATAGAGGAAGTAGCTCACCCTCAAGGAATTACTGTATTCTCTATCAATCTCTATCTCACAGGAGGCTGGTGCGGGGAGAACGGCTCATAATAATGTCTGGAATGGAGTGAATGGAATGGTGTCAAACAGATGGAAACAATGTGTTTGATGTTTTCGATACCATTCCATTGATTCTGTTCCAGCCATTACTATGAGCCTGTCCTCCCCAATTAAGGTGCCACCGGCTGCCTGTGATATCTATTTATAGATAAGATGAAATACAATGGAAATGACGAAGACAACAACAACAACAACTGCAGATGTTACACCAAGCTCCTCCTGACTTGCGGTGCTCACTAGGTCCCATGGCACTTTCATAACAGTGTTTACCCTGGTATACTGACTAAATGCCCAACCTGCCACTCATAGTATCATGGACATCTGATCTGATTATCCCAAGTTGCCCCTAACCACAGATCTAGGATCAGATATACCCAACCTTCAAAACCAAACCTTAACCATGAGGGTGATACAAAGATATCTCACCCTGGATGGCCATTTCAGGGCAATATCTACCTACTCCTTCCTGTTACAAAATGGCTGCTGTAGTGGATGGGATAATCTGCCCCCATTCAATGCAAAGTACTTTAAGACCTTGTAAAAGGCACTGTACAAATGTGTACTAGGTCACTTCTAGGGGATAATTCTAGACCTATCAACAGCTGACAATGTATTAATATATGACTGAAATATTGTCAGTGCCAAACTCAATGCCCTTAAAATAATCCACAGAAGAGACCACTGACACACACTGCTCATCTGTTGGTGGGGTATGTTCCCACCCTTGGTTTTTGGTTGGTTGTTGACCACACCCCTCAGTGGATGTGGTCCTCTGTAGCTCAGCTGGTAGGTTCGATCCCCGGGACCACCCATACACAAAAAAAAATGACGCATGACTGTAAATCGCTTTGGATAAAAGCGTCTGCTAAATGGCTTATTATTATTATGTGTTGATTTGTCAACTCTCCTTTGTAGTCCGTCATTGAACTCACACACCCACTTGTCTGTTGGCAGGTCACACACACACGCACACACAAAACACACACACAAAAACACACACAAACACACACACACACCTGTTTTTTTTTGTTTTTTGTTGGGTGAGAAAACACACACATGCAATTGGCTGACACTGACACTGACACACACTCAACACTCCATTTACTGTTTGCATTCACCATGCACTCGACCACAAGGCATTTCAATTGTCTGTTTTTATCATGTGATTAAAATTCAATCAATCATACCATGAAGCAATCATACCATGAAGCAATCATCCCTGAATATATCACACCATGAACCAATCACACCATGAAGCAATCATATAATGAAGCAATGTATTAGTCATGCATTCTAGGTGGTATGCTAGTGGGGAAATTAGAACGTAAACTTCACTTTTGTTGTTTGTGTGACAAGTTTACTTGAATCAGGACTCAGAAATAGCCACTACAGACTAATGTTGTCACACACCTGCTGCCTGACAGCTGCCTTCAATGAGTGGATCTTCCATTAAGCCTTGCCAAATAGTGACCAGAATATGGAGGCCTTTACAGGTCATTCACCTTACTTCTCTCTCTCTGTCTCTCTCTCTCACTCTCTGAAATGCAGAGTGGATTGCTTACAATGCCAGCAGCCAGTGGAGGCCTCCTTTCATTGGCCCTGGCATTGACGTTGCTCAATGAGGTCTTTGGTAGGTCAAGTTCATAATGCACCTGGAACTGGTGCGCCATAGAGCTAGTGATGCAGGTGCACTGAGAATGACCTTGATTGGAAGGATCTAGCTGCTATTTAGGATGTGCTGGGGAAATTACATGGACAGTAATCATTCTGTACTTTGCTTTTACTCGCTCTTTCTCACACACTCAGACATAATTGTATCCCCCAATGCACTTAATGCATGTGTAATACCCTGTTAAAACCATGTATTAGAACATTACCTTTTACTACAGCCTTTGCTGTTGAGCCTATTTTGTAATTGCATTGCATCAAACACTTGTGTGGCTTTCATGTGCATAAAACAACAAAACAAATGACCTGTCAATCATTTAAGAGTCATTGTTGGTTGAAATCTTTAATGTACTGTCTACTTAATTAGTTTGACCTTTACCTTCACGTGAACTACGGTAAACTAGTTTTGGTTTAGCCAATTAGAAGCCTTGTTAAGTTTTTGGGCCTATTGTGTGAACTCTGGGTTTGCTGTTGTATTGGACTTTTTAGGGGCTCTATGCCATGATGCTCGAGATGTGAGAAAAGAGAGATGACACTAGTTGTTGAGCTGGAACTTTGACATCTGTGAAGATATGAATAGCATTAAGCAATAAGACTGTGGATTAATTTTACTTACCTGTTACAAGTGTCCAGAAAGTCAAGTTAAATATCTATCTATCGAATTTGCCCCATCGTAGCCTAGCTCGTCGCATCGGGTTTTATTTTTATTTCTATAGTTTGAATTATTGTATTTGTACACTTGATCAGAGAGAGAGAGAGGGAGAGGATACATTCAAGTCAAATTGCATTCAGTGTGTGGTTGTCATACTACATTTATTCTTATTGCATGGGAGAACATTCTGAAACCGGAAATCTAAGTTGTATATATCTATTAGTAATATCCCTAGCCTCTCGTTTCCCCCCCTAGCGAGTCAATATCATACAAGATCATTTACTGAGATGTCCTTTTCACCATTATTCCCATGCTGATCTATTCAAGTCTTTTGGTGAGAGGGTTACACATGTATTCCTCTCTGCCCAAACACACACACACACACACCACACACACACACTAGGGTTGGCACAATTACCATATAACTGTGTAACCAACGGTTATGGATGAAGACCGTCATGAAAATTAAATAACCGTCATAACGGTAGATAAAAATAAATAAATGGTGGACTGTAGAGTGGATGGCCGGGCATTCGTGCGGTTAAGTCAGTTTCTGCTGTAACATGGATTGTACAGTAACATGGACTCTATAACGTGATCAAACTTTGTTGCTCATTTCTTAAATAAGTAAGGTGTTGTAGCAAACAAGTCTTCTGTTGCCTAGGCAATGCCCCCTCCCTGCAGCAGCGGCACATGCAGTCAATAGCGGAAGAGAAAATGTGCTGTCTTAAATTATTATTATTATTATTTAATTTTAATTTTTTTGCTAATCGAGTGGTTATTACGGTGACCGCGGTCATTTGGCTGACCAATAACCATCGTCCAAAATTCCATGACCGTCACAACCCTAACACACACACACACACACACACACACACACACACACACACACACACACACACACACACACACACACACACACACACACACACACACACACACACACAAAGTCTAATATTACATCAGATCAATCTGGCAGTAACCCCCCTTCTACCCTTTCCCCATTGCACCTGTGACACTACATCCATTTCCTACCCCACCCCCTACCCCCATCCAACACCACCACCAGCACCACCCTACTCCTATTGCTGTTGTGCCCTCGGTGACCTCTCTGTGCGTCAGTGACTTGTGACTTGCCCCCCTCCCCCACCCCTCGACCACCTGCCCCCCAATTCCCCTCAAGCCCTTTATTTACAGTCCAGGGAGGTCACCCTCAGAGTGGATCTATCTTCTCTAAAAATGGCCCCAAAAGGTCAGCAGAACCTATTGTAAGCTATAAAAATGAAATACTTTTAATTTATTTGTTGTTTGATACATAATACATAGATTCAATTCGGACCAAATTTTGGTCTCGTTCTGTAGTGTGTCTGAGAATGTCTTATTCATGCTTACAAATGACAGTTTCCAGAGATATTGTATCACATTTTTGGGCAAGCCAACGACCTCATGGTTGACAACCCAACACCCTACTGACTGTGCCAAAGGCTGTGCACCTGTTATCAGGGTCCTTGAGTGCTGAGTTAAGAAGCAACATTGGCCTGGCTGTGGCATAATCCCACTTCTGACACCAGTTGTAACAAATATAGGTAATAATTATAATAATAATAATTTTTTTATTTAGCAGACGCTCTTATCCAGAGCGACTTACAGGAGCAATTAGGGTTAAGTGCCTTGCTCAAGGGCACATCGACAGATTTTTCACCTAGTCGGCTCGGGGATTAGAACCAGCGACCTTTCGGTTACTGGCACAACGCTCTTACCCACTAAGCTACCTGCCGCCCAAGGTTACTGCTTGGAGTAGTGTTCAATCCACAGACTAGAGTTGAAAACAACATTGTATACATTATTGATCACTATAGGTCATGCTAATGCATCGGTAACTCCTTATTAGCTATTAGCTTGTGTGCTGCTGCTGACTGGACAGGGATGCTAGTAACTAAAAAGTGTCAGCGTTTCACCACTGACAAGCTATCATTCTGTCATCCAAATTCCTAGGTGTCACCCTCAACTTCCAAGTGCGTAACTCATGGGGGGGCTAATGTGTTCCTATCATCTCTTGAGGTGTAACAGGGCTACACGATACATCATAAATAAGCCCTTAACCCGTCCTGGTGTGATAGAGTTTCTCCCTGACCTTTGGAGGGAAAGTCACCCCTGCACTGTCCGCTCCTCCTTAGACATCCATGAATGGAGTCTACTCTGTTATGTTTTGAATTAAAGTTATGATAGTATATTATTTCTCTACACCACAACCGTTATGAAAATACAATCCAACAAAGCTTGACTGTAGTTTACATGGTTGAGGAAGAACAATTATGAAAAGCTGAAGACACTTCACACCTCTGTTATATCAGAGGACAGTAGAGCTCTCTGCCAGAGCATGTATGCATTTGCAGGGATTACAATAAGTGGGTCCTGTTATACTGGCTCTGTTGTGCCTTTGTGACATCAAAATGGGCTATTTTCCAGCCAAGGGCACAGGTAATGAGAGGAGCCACAACACATGACGTACTTTGTCACATTGTGAGAGTTTTGTGATTGAAAGGTCGGACTAAACGGGAAAACATCTCCACTATGTGGGTCTACTTTATCATGCTCTAGTGCCTTTTGGACTTTGAGAGGCCTCAAATTCCTTAGCCTACGTTTACTCTTTAGAATTCAATGCATGCCTGCACGTGCAAACACCCATTAGGCACAAATCCTTATGAAACACCAGGGCCAGCTTTTTTTTCTCTTGTTATGTCAGTCATTGACAGTCACTCAATTAGCCATGTCAGCTAACATTTTTTAGGTTGGTAGTTAGTCTAGCCAGCTATCTAAACTTGTAGTAATCATGGCCAAATACTGACCGGGCACAGAGGGCCCTGACCTCCAGGTGGCCCCCATTGATTTTGTTAGTCATTCTCACTCTGATATCATATTAACATGGCATAAGTCATGGCAAAATGTGTAGAATTGCAGGAAATTAGCTTTAAAACTGGAAATATTTATCTCTGCCCCATGGCAGAATGAGTAGAATTTCATGAAATGTGTTATAAAATTGTTACATTTTCTCTACGTCCCATGGCAAAATGTGTACAATTGCAGGAAATTAACTTTAAAAATGTTTTGCCTCAAGGTGGGTAGGGGGGAGGGGCCAACCAAATCTTTCTTAGGGCCCCCAAAAGGCTAGAGCCGGCCATGTGAAACTCATTTCATAAACCTTATATTATTTGAAAATTCACACAGTAGCCTACACTTCATGTAATGCCTCGTTCAGTTGATGCAGAACAATCTGGTTATGAGAGTCCCTGGAGCTTGTGTGTGACCCAGCTTTCATAATAGTCTCCTTACAAAATGGCATTACAACACGACAGCAATCCTGTCTGATACCAATGACCTTTAATACTGTGAAAATGTATATGTGTGTTTGTGTGAGAGCGCGTGCGTGGTGGTGTTGGGGGTGTGGGAGGGAGAGGACGGTTATCAAAAAAAAAAGGTCATACATTTTTTGATTTTTAAATTAATGATATATACCCATTGATTCTTGAAGAATATGATTTACAGTATGAATGCCACATGAGCTTAGTTCAACTGTCGTGCACCATCAGAACCCCAAATATAACCTTGTCTTACTCCAATGTTTGTGAACAAAGCAATTGTAACAAACACTATACAGCCTCTTAACATGGTTAAAAATATAATTTCATGGATGGTCTGTGTTTTGTGATTGAAAGGTCGGACTAAACGGGAAAACATCTCCACTATGTGGGTCTACTTTATTATGCTCTAGTGCCTTTTGGACTTTGAGAGGACTCAAATTCCTTAGCCTACGTTTACTCTTTAGAATTCAATGCATGCCTGCACGTGCAAACACCCATTAGGCACAGATGCTTGTGAAATTCATTTCATAAACTTTATTCATTGAAAAATGCACACAACAGCCAACACTTCATGTAATGCCTCGTTCAGTTGATGCAGAACAATCTGGTTATGAGAGTCCCTGGAGCTTGTGTGTGACCCAGCTTTCATAATAGTCTCCTTACAAAATGGCATTACAACACGACAGCAATCCTGTCTGATACCAATTACCTTTAATACTGTGAAAATGTATGTGCGTGTGTGCGTGTGTGTGTGTGTGCGTGCGTAGTAGGGATGGTGTTGGGGGTGCGGGAGGGGGAGGACGGTTGTCAAAACAAAAACATTGAGGTCATGTGACTTCTGCCTCATTAGTCTGCTTCGCTATGACTCATCATCTTAACTGATTGGCTGACAGTGGTCAGCTGACTCTTCCTTACTACCACCCTCACCTAGTTGTTTGTGTTGAGGTCAAATAGGAGTGTTACAACATCTGTAGACTAGGAAGAGAAAGACATACAGCACTGTGAGAAGTATATGACTTAAATCACCTCTGATTGTGTCTCCCTATGTTGCTAGTTACATCTTGTCATAATAATGTTGATAGTACGAATGTTGTGGTACTTCATGATAGTTTCACAGGGTGATAATCATAGTCTCCTTCAAGATATTAATTGATGTTTCCTGAATACTGTATAGCTCTGTATATATGTGTAAATACTGTATAGATGTATATTTATGTATTTACATTAGCGCATGGTTTAATCACTACGAATGACTAAACTCAAACTTTCAACAGCACTTGCCAAATATGTCAGAAATGTGACATTCTTAATGTCGTCAACATGATAATCTTACATTATGATGACCATGTGAATGGATTTAAGCCTTGAGTGCATCCACGTGGCGGTGCGTTGCACAAGACTACAGGCACGAGAAGACTCTTGACTTAGATTAGATCATGTGACCTCCACAGGTCAGAGCTCAAAGTGCGACAATGGAGGAGACGTCTTGGAGGCCAGTTTCCATGGAAATGATGGCTGGCACCAGAAGGGCCATGCATTCTGGGTGAGTGAAGCTAATGAGTTTCAATAAGTGGGGCTGAGGGTTAACTTCACGAAGAGACTTTAATGCAGTTCAGGGCGACCTTTGACCTCACAATTACCCCATTAGCACGCTTCCGGGCTTTGTTAATTACCTTTGATTACGAATGTGAGTAGAACAGGCTCCTTCCTCATCTGAGAAGCTCAATTAAAGTGTTATTAGAGGTGTTTAATCTGAAAGGCTTGATGCCATTGTGATTGAAATTGAGCTAGAAATCATTACCATTTACTAAGGCAGGGCTTTATTCAATGGAGATGGAATATTTCTCTTTTATCAGCAAGACAATAGTCCCCTGTAGCTCAGTTGGTAGAGCATGGCGCTTGCAACGCCAGGGTTGTGGCTTCGTTTCCCACGGGGGGCCAGTATGAAAATGTATGCACTCACTAACTGTAAGTCGCTCTGGATAAGAGCGTCTGCTAAATGACTAAAATGTAAAATTTGGGTCATACTATTCCATGGTGTGGTTAACGTGATACCTCTTATTTCTTAGTCGCAAACATTTAATATTGTATTTGCTGCGTATAGTAACATCTCCAGTTAATTACATTATAATTAATTAAAGAGTTCTGTAGATAGCTGTAATGGCATTAAACTTAACCCTCAAGTGTAGATTACATTTATTTGACCTAAATTGACATTTCTTCGGCCTTTACCATTGGTAATGAATGACAGAGTTGTCAGCAAACACAATCTTCTTGATTTATTGCATTTGAAACAGATAGCCCTGACCTCCTTTTTGGTGGGACACTGTTTGCTTTTCTGACCTCAACATCCAACACCAACTATCGCTGGTCCTGCGCTATGTATAGCTAGTGCTATTTCCATAGCTGTGAAAAGAATGGAACCTCCCTTTGGAGTAGGCCAACTATATGCAGACCCACTTCTGTTTTGTTCCGTTCTAGAGAAAAGTCTTTGGGAAATGTTGCTATCTCTTGCTCGTTTAACTTAGTTTGTGATTGAAATATTATCAGAAATTATTTCATTGGAGGAATAACAACCGCAATGTCTAGCAATGAGGCTATGGAATGGAACAGCAGTGATAATGCAGGGCGCGAAAGGGATTTGCCTTATCGGGTCCCAGGACTTGATTCAGGGATAGCCAAGATAAAGTTAGTAGTGGAGGGTGCCGTTTTTAAAGAAGAGAGAGATTTTCTGGTCGAGAGCTGCGAGTATTTCCAAGCTCTCTACCGTTCGGGGATGAAAGAATGCCGGCAGGAGGAAATCCACTTGAAGGGTCTGTGTGCTCGAGGATTCTTGATAGCACTGGTGGTTTTACGAGGCGAGAGACCTATCCTGGATGCTGATGAAATCGTGGAGGCCATAGAATGCGCTGCCTTCCTGCAGGTGGAGTCTCTTGCCAAACATCTCATGGACCTCATCGACTCTGATAACTGTTTGCTAATGTATCACACCGCAGCAACCTTTGGCTTAATGGCCCTCTACCATGCTGCTGCACTGTTTATCCGGAACATGTACCACGACTTAGAGGTCGAAGTCAGGAAAAGCTTACCGACGGAGCTTGTTGCGTATATAGAGTCACTGGTTCCTAGCACGTTTGTAGCAGTTGGAGCCCACTCGACTTGTGGTGTGGATGAAACCATCCACGCTGGCAACAGGACTTTGTGCTACCTGGACGATGATGGGAAAACCTGGAAGGTCCTCACAGACCTACCCCCAGAGGCCAGTACCTCTATGGCCGGTGTGACCGTTCTGGACAACAAGCTGTATGTCGTGGGAGGGATACAGGTGCGGGGTGCCCGCAAGTACGCTGTGGACTCCTGCTTCTGCTACAGTGTGGAGGCTGACCAGTGGACCATGATAGCCAGTCCAAAACAGTTGCGGTACAACTTCTCTCTCGTGGGACTGGATGGATGTCTTTATGCTATTGGGGGTGAGTACGAGCGAACAATCATGTCATCAGTGGAAACTTACGAAGTTATGACCGGAAGGTGGTCATTTGTGGCACATTTGCCGCAACCAGTCGCCGGAGCAGCGTGTACAAAGGGCATGGGCCGGATATTTGTGTGCTTGTGGAAACCAATGGAGACCACTGAAATCTATGAATACCTGCCCAGGAAAGACCAGTGGTTGCTTGTCAGCACTCTGATAAGGCATCAGAGCTACGGCCACGCCATGGTGGCTCACCGGGATAACCTGTACGTCATGCGTAACGGGCCACAAGATGACTTCCTGAGATGCATGATGGACTGCTACAACCTCACCACAGGCCAGTGGACAGCCTTGCCAGGGCACTTTGCCAACAGCAAAGGCTCCCTGTTCACAGCCGTGGTGAGAGGCGACTCGGCTTACACGCTGAACCGAACCATAACTTTGGAGTACGCTATCGAGGGGAAAACTTGGAAGCCCAGGAACCAGATGAAGGGTTTCCCAAGAAGTGGCTCCCTGTGGACATTTTTTCTTAGGCTGCCCAAGGGACGTAGAGGCTCCATATTGAATGGCATCCATGATGGATATGGACAATGTTGAGAGAAAAGAGAACCCTGATCAGGTCTGAGAAATTCCCTTGAGAAGATGAGGTAGATGGGATCTTAGAGGCGATAATTAACTGCCAGCTGAGCAAACCAGCGAAGGGATGAATATAGTCTCAAAGAGTATGACTTTGAAAAACCTAATTTAACATGGCCTCAATGAAAGGACCTACTACTGAGATAGATTCAGATATATTTGGCCTTTCATGTGGATTTGTGTGACAGTTCCTTGAAAGTGTGAATTACAATAATAATTTGTTGGCTGCTTATATTTGTCCTATTTCACACATGTACAAGTGTGTTTTATATGCATGTGTGAATTGGAAATGTGTTTTTTGCATATCCCAACTCCCCATGAGACACCCTCTGAGAGTGGGGTCACGGCCAGGGTCAGCCATTATCAACAGCGACCCTTGAGCAATTAGGGTTGTGCCTTGCTCAAGGGCACATCGACAGATTTTTCACCTAGTAGGCTTGGGGATTGAAACTAGCAACCTTTCGGTTACTGGCCCAACACTCTAACTGCTAGATACCTGCCGCCCTTGAGGCCCCGTGACTCTTTGCCTGGTCTAAAAGGTCAATACGTAAGAGTGTGTCAGATCTATGTGACAGGTACATTTTACTGGGCTTGTTCCTCAGTTTATGTGTGACATTTTTCATCACTGTGTGTTGAATATCCAGGAATGCGATATACATGTCTTTGAAATAAATAAAAAACAGAAAGAAGGTCATAGGTCTGCACTCTGGGTGTTTTTTTTTTTCAAATACTTTTTATTTCTAATATAAACAGTAAGACATAACAGTGGAAAATCCTGTTGTAACCTTGTTCAAAGGGATATTCGCTTTTTCAAGTGGAGGAGAGCCTTTCATGGGTCAAGTTAGGACACCAATGCATTCAAGACTCAATTTAGGGAAACATTGTAAAATATCTTGATTATTCTAAAACTCAGTGTAAAACCCATGTTTTCGGCAGCCATAATCAAAGAAAGAAAGACCTCTGTTGAATGAGGGCAGCCATGGGCAAGCTGTAATAGTACTTTGATTGGAAAACAGAATTAAACACACCAGGACATGTGGTTTTGTAGGACTTACTCAGGGGATTGCAAGTCACATGCGATCATTTAGAAATGATAAATTAAGTTATTTCCTATGTTGTGTTGTAAATATGAGTTTCCTTCACGTGACAATAACTCTATCATTAGCATTCATCTGGAGTCTAGATTCACAGACTAAGGAACCTTCAGCATAGAGCATAATTTTTTCAATTTGACTCAAGAAATATGTCTCAGTCAATACATCCATGTCAGTGATTAGACAACAATGCTCAACAATGTCTTTTTTATCAGTCATGTCCAAGCTCTTCCTTAGCTCCCATTCCTCTATGTTTGAGAGCTACAGTAGTATACCCGTAACACAAAGATTCTGTTTTTAGCGGGCTGCAGCCTTGGTTTCCTTTTGGCATTGACTGACTGAGAGTGTGTGGGAGTAAGGAGGATGAGCGCTGTATATACCAGGCAGAGATAGGCACAGTGGGCTGCTGGGTACACGCCACCGCAGCCAGCGATGCGAAATATGTCCATCCTGACTCAAAATAAAAAGCCCAGGGGTGAGGCGGGGACAGCGTCCTTGTGCAGCGTCCTCCATCACCCCTCCCATCTGCCTGCTAGACGCCAGCAGAGAGGGATGCAAGCTAACATCTCGACAGTCTAGAGCTGGAGCCAAACACATAAGTCATACTCAGACTACTGGAGTGTGGAACGGACAATTGCTCCTCATGACCTTCACATGAGCATCTGCTCTGTACATCACATTATTAGCGTGTTACTACATGATCTGTGTGATCTCCATATCACAGTGTTATACTACCCTTCACATTCTTCAAAAAAAAAATCACCTTTATTTTAGCAGGGAGTCCCATTGAGAATAAGGTCTCTTTTACAAGGGAGCCCTGCGTATACACAATTTAACAATACAACATAATACAAATATACAAGATTGCAAAACACACTCAAGAGAAATAATCACATACCTCAGCAAAGAGGGCCCCAATTAACATGTTGAACTGCCTGAGAGGCACCAGTACATCTAGTTGTAGGAACTCTGTAGATTGTTCCATACATGAGTTGCAAAGACTAAACGCAGATTTACCCTGAGGAGAAAAAAAGGGATCTCTAGAGTTAGCAATCCCTGAGACCGGGTAACTTGTACGTCTAAAGGTTATTAATGATGTTAGGTACGGAAGAAGTTTTTGTAAGAGAGCTTTATCAATAAAAAGAGAGCAATGAATCGGCCTACGTGACTTGAAAGAGGGCCAGCCTACTTTCTGGTAAAGAATGCAGTGACGTGTACTGAACCTATCACCCTTAATAAAGCGTGGTACGCTGTGATAAACTGCATCTAACAGCTTTAATGTAGTGGCAGCTGCATTCATATAGATTATGTTGTCATAGTCTAGAACCGGTAGGAACATCGACTGAATAATCTGCTTTCTACTATTTAGCGAGAGGCAGGACCTATTTCTATAGAAGAAGCCCCTTTTTATTCTTAACTTCTTAACTAACTCATCAATATGCTTTTAAAGAGATAGATGTTCATCTATCCAGATGCCTAGATATTTATAAGCGGGGACACGATCAATGTGGGCACCATCCATACAGTGCCTTCGGAAAGTAGTCAGACCCCTTGACTTTCTCTACATTTTGTTACGTTACAGCCTTATTCTAAAATTTACTAAATTGTTTTTTTCCCTCATCAATCTACACACAATACCCCATAATGACAAAGCGAAAACAGGTTTTTAGAAACGTTTGCAAATGTGTTAAAAAAACAAAACAGAAATGCCATCTTTACATAAGTATTCAGACCCTTTGCTATGAGACTCGATATTGAGCTTAGGTGGATCCTGTTTCCATTGATCATCCTTGAGATGTTTCTACAACTTGATTGGAGTCCACCTGTGGTAAATTCAACTGATTGGACATGATTTGGAAAGGCACACACCTGCCTATATAAGGTCCCACAGTTGACAGTGCATGTCAGAGCAAAAACCAAGCAATGAGGTCGAAGGAATTGTCTGTAGAGCTCCGAGACAGGATTGTGTCGAGGCACAGATCTGGGGAAAGGTACCAAAACATTTCTGCAGCACGGAAGGTCCCCAAGAACACAGTGGTCTCCATTATTCTTAAATGGAAGAAGTTTGGAACCACCAAGACTCTTCCTAGAGCTGTCTGCCCGGCCAAATAAGGTATTTCAGGCCAAACTGAGCAATTGGGGGAGAAAGGCCTTGGTCAGGGAGGTGACCAATAACTCCATGGTCACTTTGACAGAGCTCTAGAGTTCCTCTGTGGAGATGGGAGAAACTTCCAGAAGGACAACCATCTCTGCAGCACTCTACCAATCAGGCCTTTATGGTAGAGTGGCCAGACGGAAGCCACTCCTCAGTAAAAGGCACATGACATCCTGCTTGGAGTTTGCCAAAAGGCACCTAAAGGACTGTCAGACCATGAGAAACAATATTCTCTGGTCTGATGAAACCAAGATTGAACTCTTTGGCCTGAATGCCAAGCGTCAGGTCTGGAGGAAACTTGCCACCATCTCCACGGTGAAGCGTGGTGGTGGCAGCATCATGCTGTGGGGATGTCTTTCAGCGGCAGGGACTGAGAGTCTAGTCAGGATCGAGGAAAAGATTAATGGAGCAAAGTACAGAGAGATTCTTGATGAAAACCTGCTCCAGAGCGCTCAGGAACTCAGACTGAGGCAAAGGTTCACCTTCCAACAGGACAATGACCCTAAGCACACAGCAAAGACAACGCACGAGTGGCTTCGGGACAAGTCTCTGAATGTCCTTGAGTGGCCCAGCCAGAGCCCAGACTTGAACTCGATCGAACATCTTTGAAGAGACCTGAAAATAGCTGTGCAGCAACATTCCCCATCCAACCTGACAGAGCTTGAGAGGATCTGTAGAGAAGAATGGGAGGAACTCCCCAAATACAGGTGTGCCAAGCTTGTAGCGTCATACCCAAGAAGACTCAAGGCTGTAATCGCTGCCAAAGGTGCTTCAATAAAGTACTGAGTAAAGGGTCTGAATACTTATGTAAATGTGATATTTCAGTTGTTTATTTGTTATACATTTGCAAACATTTCTAAAAACCTGGTTTTGCTTTGTCATTATGGGGTATTGTGTGTATATTGATTAGGGATTTTTATTTTTATTTTTTTACATCCATTTCAGAATAAGGCTGTAACGTAACAAAATGTGGAAAAAGTCAAGGGGTCTGAATACTTTCTGAATACACTGTATGCCTAAATCATCAGATACATGTTTAAGTGTTCTGGAGAACAACATACACTTGGGTTTATCTGCATTCAGCACCGATTTCAGTTCAACAAAGATTTTTTTTAAAGCAATGAATGCAGACTTTAGCTCAGAAAGAACCTGATCAACAGCATACACAACAGTGTCATCAGCATACAAGTGCAGGTTGCCTTTTTATTTTGTTCATAAATCAAAATCAGCAATCAATCAATCATATTATATAGGCAAAGACCTTTTTACGATAATGTACAATGTAATTTACAGTAACCTTACCCAGCCTAGACCCCCAAAGAGGAAGAACTCCAAGGAAAGACTCACTAGAAGGAAAAAAATACTTGTTTTATTTTAGGCCAGTCACCTGTAACCATGACTAAACTCTTACTAATGTTGATGATGATGTTTCTAATTGTATTTTTGTTACTAAATGCAGAATATCATACCAAGAGCCATCCAAGGAGTTATCACGTCTATGATAACTCTCCATGCCCCATTGGCCGATGGACATGATCAGAATGGTGGCATCAGTCGTACATTCAGTAATCATGCCTATAGTCTATGCAAACGCGATGGGCTTTTCTCATTTGGGAAAAGTTGCCCTCCATCCTCTCTCCTCAATGACCCGGAAACCGATAACTGGTCGAGTGGTCGAGGAGAGTGTCAAATTGTTGGTAGGCGAACGGAAGTGTGTCCTCCTCTCTTTGATAGCCACCTTTCATCGAGTATAGTCATGTTTATCCTACCGGAGTCCTTCACAGAAGAGTTTTGATATCTGTCACACCCTCCTTGAAGCACTTGTTGTTTTCTTGAAAGAGAAAAGCATACAAACGTTAAAAAATTATATAGTACTTATCCTTTTATATTTTCTGAACAAAAATATAAATGCAACATTCGAAATATAAGGAAATCAGTCAATTGAAATAAATTAATTAGGCCCTAATCTATGGATTTCACATGACTGGGCAGGGTTGGGGGCCAGGCCCACCCACTGGGGAGCCAGGCCCAGCCAATCAGAAATAGTTTTTCCTCACAAAAGTGCTTTATTACAGACAGAAATACTACTCAGTTTAATCAGCTGTCCGGGTGGCTGGTCTCAGACGATCCCGCAAGTGAAGAAGCTGGATGTGGAGGTCCTGGGCTGGCGTGGTTACATGTGGTCTGCGGTTGTGAGGCCGGTTGGACGTACTGCCAAATTCTCTAAAATGATGTTGTAGGTGGCTTATGGTAGAGAAATTAACATTAAATTCAATGGCAGCAGCTCTGGTGGACATCCCTGCAGTCAGCTTGCCAATTGCACGCTCTCTCAAAACTTGAAACATCTGTGGTATTGTGTTGGGTGACAAAACTGCACATTTTAAAGTGGCCTTTTATTGTCCCCAGCACAAGGTGCACCTGTGTAATGATCATGCTGTTTAATCAGCTTCTTGATATGCCACACCTGTCAGGTGGATGGATTATCTTGGAAAATTAGAAATGCTCACTAACAGGGATGTAAACAAATTTGTGCACCAAATTTGAGAGAAATAAGCTTTTTGTCCGTATGGAAGATTTCTGGGATCTTTTATTTCAGCTCATGAAACATGGGACCAACACTTTACATGTTGCGTTTATATGTATTTGTTCAAAACATTTTTAGATCACTTTACACATTTATTTTGAGATTCCACCCTGTAAAAGTAATTTGCCTGATTACGCGCGAGTGGAGAGGAGAGTCTTGTTTCATACAAGCACATTTTCGTCCACGTTCCTTCTCCTCGCCGCCTCTTCTTAATGACCTTTTTCAAAAGGAGGCGAAAGAGGACAGAGAGAAGACGCAGGAGTTGAGCAAATCCAAATGAGAAAAGGCCAATATCAGAGAGCACAATGGCTTGAGTTTCTCTATTGTGGTCCCATAGCTCCTGGTATTATTCCAACATGCACCCAGTTCAACCAAAGTCAACATGGGGACTGTGTTGGTGATGCGGTCGTTATTCCAACATGCACCCAGTTCAACCAAGGTCAACATTGTGTTGGTTATGCAGTCAGACATCTGAGGTTATCCTGGCCCCAGGGCATGTTACCACCCCATTGTGTATGTCCACTACGCTCCACAGATGGGACCCTGTTTCATCCGCCTCAAGACACAGCTCATCTCGCTCCCACAGCCGCATCTGCAAAACATGCACACACCCCTGCTAAATCAACGTGACATCAGTAGGTTCGCACCATAGCAGTACTTGTCAAACGTTATAGACAAAGTCTTAAATAAGCCTCTCTCAGCTGTAACTTATTGGAATTAACTAAATAAATTAGATCGAAATATCTTTAGAGTGAGTTGTTACGCTATGTGGGGACCTTAGATAAAATATTTTTAGCATCCAAAGCATCTCATGGAATGGAACATGTAAAACACATTATGATAGTGAATAGTTAGTAATGAACCAGAATGTAGGTTTGTGTTTTTTATTGATTTACATACAGTAGCCTTGGGCACAAACGGGCTAACAAGCACATTTACACATTCTGAAGATACAGTATATCTAAAAATACACTTTCTGATGTATAGTTTTCCTCTTCTTCCCTTGGGGGCATGCATTTTTAACAGAGCCATGATCAATGCTTTCTCATGTGTTAATAATCTTGGTGTGGCCATACTCTAAAATATTTTTGACATATTATTTTCCTTTCCAATGTGTACATGAAACAACACTGAAAACCTTTTGCTTCCGGTAGATGCCAGGAGATGTGAAAAAAGAGTGACAGATGGACATTTCACCGGCAGCTCTGGTCCCTTTAATTACGTCACACAATGCTAATTATATTAGCTAGAAAGCTATAATTACTTCCCATTGAAAGGCACTTTTAATACAATTTGACAGTCTTGATTGTTTTTATTGCGTACCCCTGTCAGCAATGCAGTCCAAGGAAAGAAACGATGTGAGAATCCTTTAGTCACTCAAATCACTTGGTGATCAAGGCCATTCTGCTAAAGAGAAAAAAACTATAGGGAAAACATGCAGTCAAGAGCGATTAGTGTTAGAGGGTCTGACGTCATTACAGCCATTTATGGATGCAATAGTCACCTAACATGAAATAGTATTGGCCACGCTCTCATTCATATAACTTACTAACGTGTTGAAATTAATACCTATTTGTCCAAGATCCAATTTCTTAATTCTGAAACTGTTGTTTTTAAAACAGGTAGTCCGGTGCTAATGCCACAATGGTCATGTTTTATGATTAACATTCTTTGTCCATTTGCAGTATATCCATATCCCAACCTGTATTTCTAAAGCACTGATGGTGCTTGCATTAGGCTACCAGCTCAGAGAAGTATTGTAATGATTGGCGACGACTGCCCAGGAAGTAGCTGTGACAGGATGACTGCTGACAGGCTAACAGGAGGAAGGAAGTGTGTGTAGGAAGGTCAGGGGACATGGTCATGTGACAGAAGAAGGTATTTATGAACAGACAAACAGATTGAAGAAAAGAGAGCTTCTGTGGACCTTTTTGGCTTTAATAATACTGTATTGATTTGAATATTAGCCAATACTTTGATTAGCTTTTCCACAAGTGAAAACCAATGACCTCTGTTCCCACCCCTTCTTCACGAAACATGATCCATCCAACACTATTTAATTGGAAACCAGTCTTATTTTGAAGCCGTTTTGCTATACAGTAAGTGGGAGGAACAGAGAGCATGTCATGGTGTTACAATTTTGCCGTTGCCCAAACATGGTATTGTTTACTTCAGAACTTGAGTGTATATCCTACATGATATAGTAGGATGTGTGTGTGTGTGTGTGTGTATGTGTGTGTGTGTGTGTGTGTGTGTGTGTGTGTGTGTGTGTTTAAGGGGGTTATGTGGGTTTCCATCTAAGACACATGTCCGGCTCAACTCCAGCAGCAGCAGACAACAAAAATAAACCGCCTCAGAAGCGGCTCAAAACAGGAAAATGTAGACTGGGTTGGTTACTCTGGACATGTGTTTCTGTCCCATCAGGCATTGCTGCGATTGAGGGGCCAGTCTCATAACAGGAAGTGTAGGGGGAAGTTGATCGTATTGTCAGAGAGGATTGTTATGTTAGTTCACTGGGTTCAGTTCAACCCCTTTTTCCAGAACAATGACTGTTAAAGCTGTATGTTGTATCCAACTGTTTATGGCTGGATAACAACAGATAAAAACATACAATTGAAAACTTTAAACTTTATTGAAAACACTCAAAATGTGTTTTGTCTGTGTTGGGAATGTGTTATGTTTAGCTATTAACTGTCGTTTGGGGTCAACAAGTCGATGAGGGTTTACGTTTTCTGTCTGTGTTTACATGAGGAGAAGAGAAGCCAGAGAGTTGTGTGTTATCGGTCCAACCACCCAGTGTAAGCCAGAGGAAGAATTAGGTCATTCTAAATAAAGCGTTGCTCAGTGACACAGGCACTGGGTCACGCTAGTCTAGCAGTGATATCATGGCTCCTGTGGTGCCTTTTGACCCTGGTCACCTTATCCTGATCCCACCCTGACAACTGAGGAACTCAGAAACATGGTACAGCCTTGATCAACAGCCATGATCCCAACTTTACAGCAAATGTCATAGAAATTAATGTTGCAATGCACCGAAAAGCTCATAAATATTGTCCATGCATTTCTGCATACTTCTACACAGTCCATTCCTTTCTTGTCGTAAAAAAAAAGTAATCCTTGACGTAATTCAATCAAACCTGCACTGTGGAACTGCTCTGAAACTGATATCCTTCAATACATCCTAAAGGATAAGGAAGTCCTATCTTACTCTTGACCTCTGAAGCGGAAGGTCATCTCCAGGTCGAGTTGGAGAAAATGGGTCG
Source organism: Coregonus lavaretus (assembly GCF_964263955.1). Lineage (NCBI taxonomy): Eukaryota > Metazoa > Chordata > Actinopteri > Salmoniformes > Salmonidae > Coregonus > Coregonus lavaretus. The sequence continues at coordinate 11,252,396 of NC_140008.1, forward strand.
ACACTTGTTTCATGTGATACCTCTGACACAATATTAGGGGCTTCCCTCAAACATGTAACCTTATTGCCCCATATAGAAACAAGCCATTGTTGAGAGACGCCTTTTAAGCACTTTGTGTGGTTCTCTGTAGCTCAGTTGGTAGAGCATGGTGCTTGCACTGCCAAGGTTGTGGGTTTGAATCCCGGGGCTACCCATATGTGAAATTTATGCACGCATGACTGTGTTGCTTTGGATAAAAGTGTGTGCTAAATGGGATATATTATTTATTACAGCTTTAGTTATTGCCAGTCTATCTATGTCGTAGCAATGACACATACAGGATTATTTATTTGAACAAAGGGAAGATACAGTGAAGGAAAAAAGTATTTGATCCCCTGCTGATTTTGTACGTTTGCCCACTGACAAAGAAATGATCAGTCTATAATTTTAATGGTAGGTTTATTTGAACAGTGAGAGACAGAATAACAACAAAATAATCCAGATTTTTTATTTTTTATAAAATGTTATAAATGTATTTGCATTTTAATGAGGGAAATAAGTATTTGACCCCTCTCAATCAGAAAGATTTCTGGCTCCCAGGTGTCTTTTATACAGGTTACGAGCTGAGATTAGGAGCACACTCTTAAAGGGAGTGCTCCTAATCTCAGTTTGTTACCTGTATAAAAGACACCTGTCCACAGAAGCAATCAATCAATCAGATTCCAAACTATCCACCATGACCAAGACCAAAGAGCTCTCCAAGGATGTCAAGGACAAGATTGTAGACCTACACAAGGCTGGAATGGGCTACAAGACCCTCGCCAAGCAGCTTGGTGAGAAGGTGACAACAGTTGGTGCAATTATTCGCAAATGGAAGAAACACAAAATAACTGTCAATCTCCCTCGGCCTGGGGCTCCATGCAAGATCTCACCTCATGGAGTTGCAATGATCATGAGAACGGTGAGGAATCAGCTCAGAACTACACGGGAGGATCTTGTCAATGATCTCAAGGCAGCTGGGACCATAGTCACCAAGAAAACAATTGGTAACACACTACGCCGTGAAGGACTGAAATCCTGCAGCGCCCGCAATGTCCCCCTGCTCAAGAAAGCACATATACAGGCCCGTCTGAAGTTTGCCAATGAACATCTGAATGATTCAGAGGAGAACTGGGTGAAAGCGTTGTGGTCAGATGAGACCAAAATGGAGCTCTTTGGCATCAACTCAACTCGCCGTGTTTGGAGGAGGAGGAATGCTGCCTATGACTCCAAGAACACCATCCCCACCGTCAAACATGGAGGTGGAAACATTATGCTTTGGGGGTGTTTTTATGCTAAGGGGACAGGACAACTTCACTGCATCAAAGGGACGATGGACGGGGCCATGTACCATCAAATCTTGGGTGAGAACCTCCTTCCCTCAGCCAGGGCATTGAAAATGGGTCGTGGATGGGTATTCCAGCATGACAAAGACCCAAAACACACGGCCAAGGCAACAAAGGAGTGGCTCAAGAAGAAGCACATTAAGGTCCTGGAGTGGCCGAGCCAGTCTCCAGACCTTAATCCCATAGAAAATCTGTGGAGGGAGCTAAAGGTTCGAGTTGCCAAACGACAGCCTCGAAACCTTAATGACTTGGAGAAGATCTGCAAAGAGGAGTGGGACAAAATCCCTCCTGAGATGTGTGCAAACATGGTGGCCAACTACAAGAAACGTCTGACCTCTGTGATTGCCAACAAGGGTTTTGCCACCAAGTACTAAGTCATGTTTTGCAGATGGGTCAAATACTTATTTCCCTCATTAAAATGCAAATAAATTGATAACATTTTTGACATTTGTTTTTCTGGATTATTTTGTTGTTATTCTGTCTCTCACTGTTGAAATAAACCTACCATTAAACTTATAGACTGATCATGTCTTTGTCAGTGGGCAAACGTACAAAATCAGCAGGGGATCAAATACTTTTTTCCCTCACTGTAAGCAATCGTGTAGCCTTCTGTAGCCTCCTATCAACAACAATAATAACAGCAACACCTGCTTTTCCTTGATTATCAAGGGTTTGAAAGAAAAATAAGAATGTGATGCTAAGATTTTAGCATGGATCTCTGGTCAGATTGATTTGAGAATACCTAAGGGTTTTCTCCATATTTCTATGGAATACCATCTATGGAATACCATACGTCAAGGATTATATTTCTATGGAATACCATCTGAGGATTACAGTCTTGGAAGGTAGCTATGTTAATGAAAGAGCTTCCCATTTCCCTTCCTTTGGGAGCATATACCCACCTCTAATTCATTTTTAAAGTGGTGATTAATGGGAATACGTCAATGAGTCTCTAGGGTATTTTAGGTCTGAATCTCCTGGAGTGCTTGATCTTGAGAGGAAAACATAATTTAAGGACATCTATCAAAACTGATATGGAACCTCTGTTTTCTTTGTTTCAGCCCAGAATGTATAGTGTCTCTAAATCTGGAAGCCATACCATGTCTATTGAGTATCAAAAGAGGACATTGTCCCTTTAGCATGGAGCATTAACTTGATGTGCAACTTTCCATCAGATCTCTCAGTTCCATCAGATGGCAATTGTCCGACTCCCCTTTGGCCAAGCAACTAATCATAAATGGGAAATTGAATGGACAAGGGCACTGTCCCGCATGAAGTCCAGTTCCAACACTGGTAAAGGTCGAGCCTAATGTGGGTTGTGTTGCTTTAAAACATCTACAGTGAGGGAAAAAAGTATTTGATCCCCTGCTGATTTTGTACATTTGCCCACTGACAAAGAAATGATCAGTCTATAATTTTAATGGTAGGTTTATTTGAACAGTGAGAGACAGAATAACAACAACAAAATCCAGAAAAACGCATGTCAGAAATGTTATAAATTGATTTGCATTTTAATGAGGGAAATAAGTATTTGACCCCTCTGCAAAACATGACTTAGTACTTGGTGGCAAAACCCTTGTTGGCAATCATAGAGGTCAGACGTTTCTTGTAGTTGGCCACCAGGTTTGCACACATCTCAGGAGGGATTTTGTCCCACTCCTCTTTGCAGATCTTCTCCAAGTCATTAAGGTTTCGAGGCTGTCGTTTGGCAACTCGAACCTTTAGCTCCCTCCACAGATTTTCTATGGGATTAAGGTCTGGAGACTGGCTAGGCCACTCCAGGACCTTAATGTGCTTCTTCTTGAGCCACTCCTTTGTTGCCTTGGCCGTGTGTTTTGGGTCATTGTCATGCTGGAATACCCATCCACGACCCATTTCAATGCCCTGGCTGAGGGAAGGAGGTTCTCACCCAAGATTTGACGCTACATGGCCCCGTCCATCGTCCCTTTGATGCAGTGAAGTTGTCCTGTCCCCTTAGCAGAAAAACACCCCCAAAGCATAATGTTTCCACCTCCATGTTTGACGGTGGGGATGGTGTTCTTGGGGTCATAGGCAGCATTCCTCCTCCTCCAAACACGGCGAGTTGAGTTGATACCAAAGAGCTCGATTTTGGTCTCATCTGACCACAACGCTTTCACCCAGTTCTCCTCTGAATCATTCAGATGTTCATTGGCAAACTTCAGACGGCCCTGTATATATGCTTTCTTGAGCAGGGGGACCTTGCGGGCGCTGCAGGATTTCAGTCCTTCGCGGCGTAGTGTGTTACCAATTGTTTTCTTGGTGACTATCGTCCCAGCTGCCTTGAGATCATTGACAAGATCCTCCCGTGTAGTTCTGGGCTGATTCCTCACCGTTCTCATGATCATTGCAACTCCACGAGGTGAGATCTTGCATGGATCCCCAGGCCAAGGGAGATTGACAGTTATTTTGTGTTTCTTCCATTTGCGAATAATCGCACCAACTGTTGTCACCTTCTCACCAAGCTGCTTGGCGATGGTCTTGTAGCCCATTCCAGCCTTGTGTAGGTCTACAATCTTGTCCCTGACATCCTTGGAGAGCTCTTTGGTCTTGGACATGGTGGAGAGTTTGGAATCTGATTGATTGATTGCTTCTGTGGACAGGTGTCTTTTATACAGGTAACAAACTGAGATTAGGAGCACTCCCTTTAAGAGTGTGCTCCTAATCTCAGCTCGTTACCTGTATAAAAGACACCTGGGAGCCAGAAATCTTTCTGATTGAGAGGGGGTCAAATACTTATTTCCCTCATTAAAATGCAAATCAATTTATAACATTTTTGACATGCGTTTTTCTGGATTTTTTTGTTATTATTCTGTCTCTCACTGTTCAAATAAACCTACCATTAAAATTATAGACTGATCATTTCTTTGTCAGTGGGCAAACGTACAAAATCAGCAGGGGATCAAATACTTTTTTCCCTCACTGTATATTGGGAAACAAGCCAGCCAAAGATTTGTACTAAATGTGGCCCATAAAAGAGACACATTAGCAAACGATGCAGTCCCTTGCAGTCAACTGAAGTGCAAATCACTGAGTCCCCATTGTGTCTGATGAATGATGTCTATTAACCTCGTAAAAGCACTTGTATAAGTATTGCTTCAGTTATCCTATCTCCTGCTTCAGTTATCCTATATCCTGCTTCAGTTATCCTATCTCCTGCTTCAGTTATCCTATATCCTCGACATCGATCATCGATTTTTCTGTCATTGTACTGCTAATGAATAACCTGTTATAACCTGAATAACCTACACTTTATTTGCGTTCCTTTTTCATGCTTGGCCAAGTCAAGTGTGTAGCTGTGGTATTTATTGTATCCGTCCTCCTCCTCATCCTGTCATGATTAAAAGCACTCTGAAATCAGAGGAGACATTTTAATAATCTCCCACAAGGCATGTAATGAGGTTGGGTCCCTGTGCGCCACATGTCATATTCAGGGATTTTTAATAGATAGGCAATTTGTAAGGCGTCAGATGGAGTACTGGGAGGATGGGGAAAAGTTGTGGCAAATTGCCCCATTAGAAGCCATTCAAGGAGTCGAGTGTTTAAGGTGGTGGGCATTGGGACTGCCTACTGACTGTTACTGTGTGTGTGTGTGTCAGTGCATGCATGCTTGTGTGAGTGAGATGTGTGTCATACAGTATGTGTATATGAAATGTGTGAGGTTCTAGTCCCACTATATCTCTGCCTAATAGTGTGTAAAGACCCAATTCTGTGGTGAATATACACTTGAGCAGCATTTGCAGAAGCATGGACTGAGGGAGCTGAGCATTTACGTTAATTTATTTCAGCCATTAGTGCAGACGAGAGGTTTTTAAGAGGTACTATCATCGGATAAGCCACAGAGGCAAACATAGTCTTTACCAGAAGAATCTGGCTCACGATACTGCTGGTCCTGTATGGCTCAGTTGACAGAGAATGGCGCATGCAATGTCAGGGTTGTGGGTTTGAGTCACACTAGGGCCACCAATATGAAAATGTAGACTTTGGATAAAAACATCTTCTAAATGGCATATATACAGTGGGGGAAAAAAGTATTTAGTCAGCCACCAATTGTGCAAGTTCTCCCACTTAAAAAGATGAGAGAGGCCTGTAATTTTCATCATAGGTACACATCAACTATGACAGACAAAATGAGAAAAAAAAATCCATTGTAGGATTTTTAATGAATTTATTTGCAAATGATGGTGGAAAATAAGTATTTGGTCAAAAACAAAAGTTTCTCAATACTTTGTTATATACCCTTTGTTGGCAATGACACAGGTCAAACGTTTTCTGTAAGTCTTCACAAGGTATTCACACACTGTTGCTGGTATTTTGTCCCATTCCTCCATGCAGATCTCCTCTAGAGCAGCGATGTTTTGGGGCTGTCGCTGGGCAACACGGACTTTCAACTCCCTCCAAAGATTTTCTATGGGGTTGAGATCTGGAGACTGGCTAGGCCACTCCAGGACCTTGAAATGCTTCTTACGAAGCCATTCCTTCGTTGCCCGGGCGGTGTGTTTGGGATCATTGTCATACTGAAAGACCCAGCCACGTTTCATCTTCAATGCCCTTGCTGATGGAAGGAGGTTTTCACTCAAAATCTCACGATACATGGCCCCATTCATTCTTTCCTTTACACGGATCAGTCGTCCTGGTCCCTTTGCAGAAAAACAGCCCAAAGCATAATGTTTTCCACCCCCATGCTTCACAGTAGGTATGGTGTTCTTTGGATGCAACTCAGCATTCTTTGTCCTCCAAACACAACGATTTGAGTTTTTACCAAAAAGTTCTATTTTGGTTTCATCTGACCATATGACATTCTCCCAATCCTCTTCTGGATCATCCAAATGCACTCTGGCAAACTTCAGACGGGCCTGGACATGTACTGGCTTAAGCAGGGGGACACGTCTGGCACTGCAGGTTTTGAGTCCCTGGCGGCGTAGTGTGTTACTGATGGTAGGCTTTGTTACTTTGGTCCCAGCTCTCTGCAGGTCATTCACTAGGTCCCCCCGTGTGGTTCTGGGATTTTTGCTCACCGTTCTTGTGATCATTTTGACCCCACGGAGTGAGATCTTGCGTGGAGCCCCAGATCGAGGGAGATTATCAGTGGTCTGGTATGTCTTCCATTTCCTAAAAATTGCTCCCACAGTTGATTTCTTCAAACCAAGCTGCTTACCTATTGCATATTCAGTCTTCCCAGCCTGGTGCAGGTCTACAATTTTGTTTCTGGTGTCCTTTGACAGCTCTTTGGTCTTGGCCATAGTGGAGTTTGGAGTGTGACTGTTTGAGGTTGTGGACAGGTGTCTTTTATACTGATAACAAGTTCAAACAGGTGCCATTAATACAGGTAACGAGTGGAGGACAGAGGAGCCTCTTAAAGAAGAAGTTACAGGTCTGTGAGAGCCAGAAATCTTGCTTGTTTGTAGGTGACCAAATACTTATTTTCCACCATAATTTGCAAATAAATTCATTAAAAATCCTACAATGTGATTTTCTGGATTTTTTTTCTCTCAATTTGTCTGTCATAGTTGACGTGTACCTATGATGAAAATTACAGGCCTCTCTCATATTTTTAAGTGGGAGAACTTGCACAATTGGTGGCTGACTAAATACTTTTTTCCCCCACTGTATATACAGTGCATTCGGAAAGTATTCAGACCCCTTGACTTTTTCCACATTTTGATACGTTACAGCCTTATTCTAAAATTGATTAAATTGTTATTTTTCCTCATCAATATACACACAATACCCCATAATGACAAAGCAAAAACAGGTTTTTAGAAATGTTTTCAAATGTATTAAAAATAAAAAACTGAAATATGACATTTACATACATTTTCAGACCTTTTACTCAGTACTTTGTTGAAGCACCTTTGGTAGCGATTACAGCCTTGAGTCCTCTTGGGTATGACGCTACAAGCTTGGCACACCTGTATTTGGGGAGTTTCTCCCATTCTTCTCTGCAGATCCTCTCAAGCTCTGTCAGGTTGGATGGGGAGCGTCACTGCACAGCTATTTTCAGGTCTCTCCCGAGATGTTCTAGGGTTCAAGTCCGGGCTCTGGCTGGGCCACTCCAGGACATTCAGAGACTTGTCCTGAAGCCACTCCTGCATTGTCTTGGCTGTGTGCTTAGGGTTGTTGTCCTGTTGGAAGGTGAACCTTCTGAGGTCCTGAGCACTCTGGAGCAGGTTTTCATCAAGGATCTCTCGGTACTTTGCTCCGTTCATCTTTCTTTTGATCCTGACTAGTTTCCCAGTCCCTGCTGCTGAAAAACATCCCCACAGCATGATGCTGCCACCACAATGCTTCACCGTAGGGATGGTGCCATGTTTCCTCCAGACTTGACGCTTGGCATTCAGGCCAAAGAGTTCAATCTTGGTTTCATCAGACCAGAGAATATTGTTTCTCATGGTCTGAGAGTCTTTAGCTTCCTTTTGGCCAACTCCAAGCGGGCTGTCATGTGCCTTTTACTGAGAAGTGGCTTCCGTCTGGCCACTCTACCATAAAGGTCTGATTGGTGGAGGTTTGCAGAGATGGTTGTCCTTCTGGAAGATTATCCCATCTCCACAGAGGAGCTCTGGAGCTCTGTCAGATTGACCATCGGGTTCTTGGTCACCTCCCTGACCAAGGACATTCTCCCCCGATTGCTTAGTTTGGCCTGAAATACCTTATTTACATACATTTGCTATGAGACTCGAAATTGAGCTCAGGTGCATCCTGTTTCCATTGATCATCCTTTAGATGTTTTTACAACTTGGTTGGAGTCCACCTGTGGTAAATTCAATTGATTGGACATGATTTGGAAAGGCACACACCTGTCTATATAAGGTCCCACAGTTGACAGTGCATGTCAAAGCAAAAGCCAAGCCATGAGGTCGAAGAAATTGTCCATAGAGCTCCGAGACAGGATTGTGTCGAGGCACAGATCTGGGGAAGGGTACCAAAACATTTCTGCAGCATTGAAGGTCCCCAAGAACACAGTGGCCTGCATCATTCTTAAATGGAAGAAGTTTGGAACCACCAAGACTCGTCCTAGAGCTGGCCACCCGGCCAAACTGAGCAATCGGGGGAGAAGGGCCTTGGTCAGGCAGGTGACCAAGAACCTGATAGTCACTCTGACAGCACTCTAGAGTAGTATTTTTTTAAAATTAGCAAACATTTCTAAAAATCTGTTTTTGCATTGTCATTATGGGGTATGGTGTGTAGATTGATAAGGGGAAAAAACCAATTTTTATCAATTTTAGAATAAGGCTGCAATGTAACAAAATGTGGAAAAAGTAAAGGGGTCTGAATACTTTCCGAAGGCACTGTAGCTCAGTATTTGTATTATTTATTTTATACAGCCTTTTTTGCTCATCTTTATCAAGGGTGCTAATCATTTTGGACATGACTGCATAACTCTGTGACACAACCCATCATTGTGTACAATAAATTGTCTCTGTTTTGGGACCTGCTCAATAGGCAACATTGTTGTTAGAGGGGAGAGGATGAAAAATAAATATATATTTTATCTGAGGTGGGTCAGCACAGCTGTGATGTGTGTGCAGCTTTTGTCTAAGAGAGTAGGGAGTAGTGACCCCTTACCACTGGTCCGGGGTTAGGATTGGGGTAGGGTCATCTGATCTACTATCTGTGGTTAGGAGCAGAGCCATGTATTTAGAGAGTTAAGCCAATGCGGTTTCTGCATTATGATACATTTACATAACACTTCAACATTCTATGGCAGCCATGTTAGCTCCCCATTAACATTACATGGGGAATATTTAAACAATGCTATCTAACTGAATGTCTAGAATTAGAACAATATAAATATATGGCTCTGGTTAGGGGTAGCTTCTCCCTCAAGTGGTAGGGACAGGCAGAGTATTACTGCAGGTCCCTTAGCTTGAGTGGAAGTATTTTGACTTGTTGCCATAGTGACTGATGAGGCTTTAAGTGAGGTGACCTGGCTTACGAAGCATCCCCTTTCCCTCTGTATGACCTAAGCATAACCATATTTGTTTTCATTTTACAGTAAGTGATCTGTCTCTCCATGTCTGTCTGGCTTCCCAGCTGTAAAAGACGGCCACTGCGGCGGGCACTGTGACAGAGACAGAGTGATTCGAACCCCTTCACCCGTCTGTGCCGCAGCCAGTCATTGATCTATTTTCTGGGGAGAGGCATATAAATCTGTCTATTTGCAAAGGAAGGAGATTTACGCCTTGCCTCATTGCATACGCAGCATCAGAAGTCTTTTTTTCAAGGAAGGCTCCAACTTCCACAGGATGAAAGAGAATGAGCCAGTCTTTGTGTAGTAGGGTCATTTGCATTAAGTGTGCGTCAAGGGAATGTGTATGTAAGTGTGTGTATGACAGGGTTATTCTGCTTCTTGTGTCTTCCTTTGAAAGTTACTATATGTTAGGGTTATTTGCGGTCTGATTTATCACCCAGTTCTGGCAACAGTTGCCAAGTTGTTAAATCAGGTGAAACTGGTGTGATCCGGACCTGAAAAGGCTAAGCTAATAAAGTGTTATCCTTGTCAAGTTTTTATTTATTTATTTTTTAGTCTGAAGACAGTGGTCAGTGTTTCTCTCTCGTCTTTGTGTTAGGATGCAGCTGTGGCTCTGTTCGGACCGCCCCAGCCTGCGACTAACTCAAACCCCCCCTCCCCCCGTCTCCACTCCCCCTTCCAACCCATGCCCCCCTGGCCCCATCCCCTTATATGGGCCATCAGCCCACCAAACACCTCCTCTTCCTCTCCCCCCTACACAATGAGCTCATGCCGGAAACTATGCTTTCTTCCACAGAGAAAGAAGGCCTTTTGTCTGAGCAAACAGAGGGCCCCCTCACAATCAACCCAAACCCTCACAATCAGCTGGGACAGCCGAGGGAGAGAGGGAGAGAGGAGAGAGAGGGAGAGAGAGAGAGAGAGAGAGAGAGAGAGAGAGAGAGAGAGAGAGAGAGAGAGAGAGAGAGAGAGAGAGAGAGAGAGAGAGAGAGAGAGAGAGAGAGAGAGAGAGAGAGAGTTCCAGAAATGCCTCAGACCTTCCAGCCACAACCTAAACAAAGACTCCACTGATGTACCACCTCTATGACCTCACCCCCTCCCCATTTGGGAGAAGCGGAGCCCCTTTTTCAAGCCGCCGTTTTCACACGGTGTGTTTTCTTAAAAGAGCAAATCTCCTCCGACGCAGCCAGGCGCAAAGCCACCACCGCGGAGCCAAGATGTCTAGCGAGCGCCTCCAAAGGAACAAGAAGCGATTCTCGCTCTACAGGTCCTGGCGGGCGCCTAAATGAGACCCTCATTCATCAAGAGATTCCCTCAGTCTTGAGTCACCTCTTCCACACAAGGACGTGTGTTGTTCACAATCTCCCCATGTCAACAATGTACAAAGTGTTCATTTTCAGCTGGGCCCTAAATGGTCTTCTTCTTTGAAAGAAAAGGGTCTAATTATAGGGTCTCCGTGAGGTAATAGAATGTTGGGCCTGGTTAAACAAATGCAGCATGAACACGGCGCTGTGGCATTTTTGTTTGGTCTGTCTCATTGCTGGCCATGTTGTGAGATGACTGTCACAGAACTCAAAGAGCAGCTTTTGAAAGTGGATAGTTTTTTCGGAGCTCTATGGCCAACACACTGTTGAAGTACTCTCTCATTACTCCCTCGGGAGGTTGGGCTCCTGCAAGAGTCCAACCCAGCAACCTAGGCCATGCAGGTCATCCTAGCCTTCAACTGGCCAACTAATGAAAGCACACTTAATCGTAGAATGCAGGCCTAGACTTTTGAATTTGTCCTAAATCCTGGGATTGGGACTTACAGCTTGGCCTTTAGAATGCAGACATCTTGTTCTTGTTCCTATAATTAAGGTTTTTATACTTGTAAAGCGTCTCGAAAGCAGTGGGTATTTCTTGATCTTATAGATTTAACACCAGCTTTGTCCCCGTAACAGTGTCTGTATGTAACTTAATACACAGTTATAACATTCATCAAAGTTTTGACATGTGTGTCTACTGTCTTCGCAACAGACTGTTGTTGCTTTGATTATCCATTGGATAACTGCAAACCATGTCAACTAGAAACGAACAATGGCATGTTCATAGTTTACCATTTCCAAATGACAACCTAACCCTTGTGCTCAAGTGAATATAGCTAAGTGTAGTTTAAGTGGCGGAAGCGTGTAGACATGCCCCTTCTGCACACATACTCACTTAACGTTAACACACACACGTCTTTCTCAGTGTGTAGCTGACTTCTACTAACCTATGGTGGCCTTTGGCACACTTCCACCCCATGTCAAAATAAGCTTGAGATGTCAGAAGCCTGATCAACAGCTTTTTAGTGTCAACACACACACACAAACACACACAAGAAAGGAAAGACGTGACCTCTGAATGAAAAGGGGTTCAAATGTAGGTAACATAGGTCAAATCATGGGTTAGAATCATACAAAAATAGTTTAACCTGAAGGTTAATTCATCTAGCCAGTTTCTAAACATTGGTTTGTGTCCTGGCCTAGTTCTTCCACTGTAGGTCATGCAAAGAAGTGAGCAACAATTGCCCGCTAATCCATTGAGCTTGCATAACAGTAGCACTGCTCTTTTCTCCTCCTCCCTAAAATGGATTATGAACGAAACAACACCTCCCTTCTTTCTAATGAGCTGAGCAGTAGGAATGTCAATTTAACATTAGCTTATGACAATAATTATAATTCAAAACAACACTGGGTGCCCAGGTAGGCTGTATGTCAAGAACAGGATCATGTTTTGAGACACACTAATACAGAATGTTTAG